>NW_027618749.1:0-62475 GCF_964187855.1 Myxine glutinosa
ACAAGTGCGAAAAGTGGTTTTTCAACACTAAAACAAGTGCGAAAAGTGGTTTTTCAACACTATCACAAGTGCAAAAAGTGTTTTTTCCACACTAATACAAGTGCAAAAGTGGTTTCCTGCACCAACACAAGTGCGAAAAGTGGTTTTTCAACACTAACACAAGTGCGAAAAGTGTTTTTTCAACACTAACACAAGTGCGAAAAGTGGTTTTTCAACACTAACACAAGTGCGAAAAGTGTTTTTTCCACACTAATACAAGTGCAAAAGTGGTTTCCTGCACCAACACAAGTGCGAAAAGTGGTTTTTCAACACTAACACAAGTGCGAAAAGTGTTTTTTCCACACTAATACAAGTGCAAAAGTGGTTTCCTGCACCAACACAAGTGCGAAAAGTGGTTTTTCAACACTAACACAAGTGCGAAAAGTGGTTTTTCAACACTAACACAAGTGCGAAAAGTGTTTTTTCCACACTAATACAAGTGCAAAAGTGGTTTCCTGCACCAACACAAGTGCGAAAAGTGGTTTTTCAACACTAACACAAGTGCGAAAAGTGGTTTTCAACACTAACACAAGTGCGAAAAGTGGTTTTTCAACACTAACACAAGTGCGAAAAGTGTTTTTTCCACACTAATACAAGTGCAAAAGTGGTTTCCTGCACCAACACAAGTGCGAAAAGTGGTTTTTCAACACTAACTCAAGTGCGAAAAGTGGTTTTTCAACACTAACACAAGTGCGAAAAGTGGTTTTTCAACACTAACACAAGTGCGAAAAGTGTTTTTTCCACACTAATACAAGTGCAAAAGTGGTTTCCTGCACCAACACAAGTGCGAAAAGTGGTTTTTCAACACTAACACAAGTGCGAAAAGTGGTTTTTCAACACTAACACAAGTGCGAAAAGTGGTTTTTCAACACTAACACAAGTGCGAAAAGTGTTTTTTCCACACTAATACAAGTGCAAAAGTGGTTTCCTGCACCAACACAAGTGCCAAAAGTGATTTTTCAACACTAACACAAGTGCAAAAAGTGGTTTTTCAACACTAACACAAGTGCGAAAAGTGGTTTTTCAACACTAACACAAGTGCGAAAAGTGTTTTTTCCACACTAATACAAGTGCAAAAGTGGTTTCCTGCACCAACACAAGTGCGAAAAGTGGTTTTTCAACACTAACACAAGTGCGAAAAGTGGTTTTTCAACACTAACACAAGAGCGAAAAGTGGTTTTTCAACACTAACACAAGTGCGAAAAGTGTTTTTTCCACACTAATACAACTGCAAAAGTGGTTTCCTGCACTAACACAATTGCAAAAAGTGGTTTTTCAACACTAACACAAGTGCGAAAAGTGGTTTTTCAACACTAACACAAGTGCGAAAAGTGTTTTTTCCACACTAATACAAGTGCAAAAGTGGTTTCCTGCACCAACACAAGTGCGAAAAGTGGTTTTTCAACACTAACACAAGTGCGAAAAGTGGTTTTTCAACACTAACACAAGTGCAAAAAGTGGTTTTTCAACACTAACACAAGTGCAAAAAGTGTTTTTCCACACTAATACAAGTGCAAATGTGGTTTCCTGCACCAACACAAGTGCGAAAAGTGGTTTTTCAACACTAACACAAGTGCGATAAGTGGTTTTTCAACACTAACACAAGTGCCAAAAGTGGTTTTTCAACACTATCACAAGTGCAAAAAGTGTTTTTTCCACACTAATACAAGTGCAAATGTGGTTTCCTGCACCAACACAAGTGCGAAAAGTGGTTTTTCAACACTAACACAAGTGCAAAAAGTGGTTTTTCAACACTAACACAAGTGCGAAAAGTGGTTTTTCAACACTAACACAAGTGCGAAAAGTGTTTTTTCCACACTAATACAACTGCAAAAGTGGTTTCCTGCACCAACACAAGTGCGAAAAGTGGTTTTTCAACACTAACACAAGTGTGAAAAGTGGTTTTTCAACACTATCACAAGTGCAAAAAGTGTTTTTTCCACACTAATACAAGTGCAAAAGTGGTTTCCTGCACCAACACAAGTGCGAAAAGTGGTTTTTCAACACTAACACAAGTGCAAAAAGTGGTTTTTCAACACTAACACAAGTGCGAAAAGTGGTTTTTCAACACTAACACAAGTGCGAAAAGTGTTTTTTCCACACTAATACAAGTGCAAAAGTGGTTTCCTGCACCAACACAAGTGCGAAAAGTGGTTTTTCAACACTAACACAAGTGCGAAAAGTGTTTTTTCCACACTAATACAAGTGCAAAAGTGGTTTCCTGCACCAACACAAGTGCGAAAAGTGGTTTTTCAACACTAACACAAGTGCGAAAAGTGGTTTTTCAACACTAACACAAGTGCGAAAAGTGGTTTTTCAACACTAACACAAGTGCGAAAAGTGTTTTTTCCACACTAATACAAGTGCAAAAGTGGTTTCCTACACCAACACAAGTGCGAAAAGTGGTTTTTCAACACTAACTCAAGTGCGAAAAGTGGTTTTTCAACACTAACACAAGTGCGAAAAGTGTTTTTTCCACACTAATACAAGTGCAAAAGTGGTTTCCTGCACCAACACAAGTGCGAAAAGTGGTTTTTCAACACTAACACAAGTGCGAAAAGTGGTTTTTCAACACTAACACAAGTGCGAAAAGTGGTTTTTCAACACTAACACAAGTGCGAAAAGTGTTTTTTCCACATTAATACAAGTGCAAAAGTGGTTTCCTGCACCAACACAAGTGCGAAAAGTGATTTTTCAACACTAACACAAGTGCAAAAAGTGGTTTTTCAACACTAACACAAGTGCAAAAAGTGTTTTTTCCACACTAATACAAGTGCAAAAGTGGTTTCCTGCACCACACAAGTGCGAAAAGTGGTTTTTCAACACTAACACAAGTGCGAAAAGTGGTTTTTCAACACTAACACAAGTGCGAAAAGTGTTTTTTCCACACTAATACAAGTGCAAAAGTGGTTTCCTGCACCAACACAAGTGCGAAAAGTGGTTTTTCAACACTAACACAAGTGCGAAAAGTGGTTTTTCAACACTAACACAAGTGCGAAAAGTGGTTTTTCAACACTAACACAAGTGCGAAAAGTGTTTTTTCCACACTAATACAAGTGCAAAAGTGGTTTCATGCACCAACACAAGTGCGAAAAGTGGTTTTTCAACACTAACTCAAGTGCGAAAAGTGGTTTTTCAACACTAACACAATTGCGAAAAGTGGTTTTTCAACACTAACACAAGTGCGAAAAGTGTTTTTTCCACACTAATACAAGTGCAAAAGTGGTTTCCTGCACCAACACAAGTGCGAAAAGTGGTTTTTCAACACTAACACAAGTGCGAAAAGTGGTTTTTCAACACTAACACAAGTGCGAAAAGTGTTTTTTCCACACTAATACAAGTGCAAAAGTGGTTTCCTGCACCAACACAAGTGCGAAAAGTGATTTTTCAACACTAACACAAGTGCAAAAAGTGGTTTTTCAACACTAACACAAGTGCAAAAAGTGTTTTTTCCACACTAATACAAGTGCAAATGTGGTTTCCTGCACCAACACAAGTGCGAAAAGTGGTTTTTCAACACTAACACAAGTGCGAAAAGTGGTTTTTCAACACTAACACAAGTGCGAAAAGTGGTTTTTCAACACTAACACAAGTGTGAAAAGTGTTTTTTCCACACTAATACAACTGCAAAAGTGGTTTCCTGCACCAACACAAGTGCGAAAAGTGGTTTTTCAACACTAACACAAGTGCGAAAAGTTGTTTTTCAACACTAACACAAGTGCGAAAAGTGTTTTTTCCACACTAATACAAGTGCAAAAGTGGTTTCCTGCAACAACACAAGTGCGAAAAGTGGTTTTTCAACACTAACACAAGTGCGAAAAGTGGTTTTTCATCACTAACACAAGTGCGAAAAGTGGTTTTTCAACACTAACACACGTGCGAAAAGTGTTTTTTCCACACTATCACAAGTGCGAAAAGTGTTTTTTCCACACTAATACAAGTGCAAAAGTGGTTTCCTGCACCAACACAAGTGCGAAAAGTGGTTTTTCAACACTAACACAAGTGCGAAAAGTGGTTTTTCATCACTAACACAAGTGCGAAAAGTGATTTTTCAACACTAACACAAGTGCGAAAAGTGTTGTTTCCACACTATCACAAGTGCGAAAAGTGTTTTTTCCACACTAATACAAGTGCAAAAGTGGTTTCCTGCACCAACACAAGTGCGAAAAGTGGTTTTTCAACACTAACACAAGTGCGAAAAGTGGTTTTTCAACACTAACACAAGTGCGAAAAGTGTTTTTTCCACACTAATACAAGTGCAAAAGTGGTTTCCTGCACCAACACAAGTGCGAAAAGTGATTTTTCAACACTAACACAAGTGCAAAAAGTGGTTTTTCAACACTAACACAAGTGCGAAAAGTGGTTTTTCAACACTAACACAAGTGCGAAAAGTGTTTTTTCCACACTAATACAAGTGCAAAAGTGGTTTCCTGCACCAACACAAGTGCGAAAAGTGGTTTTTCAACACTAACACAAGTGCGAAAAGTGGTTTTTCATCACTAACACAAGTGCGAAAAGTGGTTTTTCAACAATAACACAAGTGCGAAAAGTGTTTTTTCCACACTAATACAAGTGCAAAAGTGGTTTCCTGCACCAACACAAGTGCGAAAAGTGGTTTTTCAACACTAACACAAGTGCGAAAAGTGGTTTTTCAACACTAACACAAGTGCGAAAAGTGGTTTTTCAACACTATCACAAGTGCAAAAAGTGTTTTTTCCACACTAATACAAGCGCAAAAGTGGTTTCCTGCACCAACACAAGTGCGAAAAGTGGTTTTTCAACACTAACACAAGTGCGAAAAGTGGTTTTTCAACACTAACACAAGTGCGAAAAGTGGTTTTTCAACACTAACACAAGTGCGAAAAGTGTTTTTTCCACACTAGTACAAGTGCAAATGTGGTTTCCTGCACCAACACAAGTGCGAAAAGTGGTTTTTCAACACTAACACAAGTGCGAAAAGTGGTTTTTCAACACTAACACAAGTGCCAAAAGTGGTTTTTCAACACAATCACAAGTGCAAAAAGTGTTTTTTCCACACTAATACAAGTGCAAATGTGGTTTCCTGCACCAACACAAGTGCGAAAAGTGGTTTTTCAACACAAACACAAGTGCAAAAAGTGGTTTTTCAACACTAACACAAGTGCAAAAAGTGGTTTTTCAACACTAACACAAGTGCGAAAAGTGGTTTTTCAACACTAACACAAGTGCGAAAAGTGTTTTTTCCACACTAATACAACTGCAAAAGTGGTTTCCTGCACCAACACAAGTGCGAAAAGTGGTTTTTCAACACTAACACAAGTGCGAAAAGTGGTTTTTCAACACTAACACAAGTGCGAAAAGTGTTTTTTCCACACTAATACAAGTGCAAAAGTGGTTTCCTGCACCAACACAAGTGCGAAAAGTGGTTTTTCAACACTAACACAAGTGCGAAAAGTGGTTTTTCAACACTAACACAAGTGCAAAAAGTGTTTTTTCCACACTAATACAAGTGCAAATGTGGTTTCCTGCACCAACACAAGTGCGAAAAGTGGTTTTTCAACACTAACACAAGTGCGAAAAGTGGTTTTTCAACACTAACACAAGTGCCAAAAGTGGTTTTTCAACACTATCACAAGTGCAAAAAGTGTTTTTTCCACACTAATACAAGTGCAAATGTGGTTTCCTGCACCAACACAAGTGCGAAAAGTGGTTTTTCAACACTAACACAAGTGCGAAAAGTGGTTTTTCAACACTAACACAAGTGCGAAAAGTGGTTTTTCAACACTAACACAAGTGCGAAAAGTGTTTTTTCCACACTAATACAAGTGCAAAAGTGGTTTCCTGCAACAACACAAGTGCGAAAAGTGGTTTTTCAACACTAACACAAGTGCGAAAAGTGGTTTTTCAACACTAACACAACTGCGAAAAGTGGTTTTTCAACACTAACACAAGTGCGAAAAGTGTTTTTTCCACACTAATACAAGTGCAAAAGTGGTTTCCTGCATCAACACAAGTGCGAAAAGAGGTTTTTCAACACTAACACAAGTGCGAAAAGTGATTTTTCAACACTAACACAAGTGCGAAAAGTGTTTTTCTACACTAATACAAGTGCAAAAGTGGTTTCCTGCACCAACACAAGTGCGAAAAGTGATTTTTCAACACTAACACAAGTGCGAAAAGTGGTTTTTCAACACTAACACAAGTGCGAAAAGTGTTTTTTCCACACTAATACAAGTGCAAAAGTGGTTTCCTGCACCAACACAAGTGCGAAAAGTGGTTTTTCAACACTAACACAAGTGCGAAAAGTGGTTTTTCAACACTAACACAAGTGCGAAAAGTGGTTTTTCAACACCAACACAAGTGCGAAAAGTGTTTTTTCCACACTAATACAAGTGAAAAAGTGGTTTCCTGCACCAACACAAGTGCGAAAAGTGGTTTTTCAACACTAACACAAGTGCGAAAAGTGGTTTTTCAACACTAACACAAGTGTGAAAAGTGGTTTTTCAACACTATCACAAGTGCAAAAAGTGTTTTTTCCACACTAATACAAGTGCAAAAGTGGTTTCCTGCACCAACACAAGTGCGAAAAGTGGTTTTTCAACACTAACACAAGTGCGAAAAGTGGTTTTTCAACACTAACACAAGTGCGAAAAGTGGTTTTTCAACACTAACACAAGTGCGAAAAGTGGTTTTTCAACACTAACACAAGTGCGAAAAGTGGTTTTTCAACACTATCACAAGTGCAAAAAGTGTTTTTTCCACACTAATACAAGTGCAAAAGTGGTTTCCTGCACCAACACAAGTGCGAAAAGTGGTTTTTCAACACTAACACAAGTGCGAAAAGTGTTTTTTCCACACTAATACAAGTGCAAAAGTGGTTTCCTGCACCAACACAAGTGCGAAAAGTGGTTTTTCAACACTAACACAAGTGCGAAAAGTGGTTTTTCAACACTAACACAAGTGCGAAAAGTGGTTTTTCAACACTAACACAAGTGCGAAAAGTGGTTTTTCAACACTAACACAAGTGCGAAAAGTGTTTTTTCCACACTAATACAAGTGCAAAAGTGGTTTCCTGCACCAACACAAGTGCGAAAAGTGGTTTTTCAACACTAACACAAGTGCGAAAAGTGGTTTTTCAACACTAACACAAGTGCGAAAAGTGGTTTTTCAACACTAACACAAGTGCGAAAAGTGTTTTTTCCACACTAATACAAGTGCAAAAGTGGTTTCCTGCACCAACACAAGTGCGAAAAGTGATTTTTCAACACTAACACAAGTGCAAAAAGTGGTTTTTCAACACTAACACAAGTGCAAAAAGTGTTTTTTCCACACTAATACAAGTGCAAAAGTGGTTTCCTGCACCACACAAGTGCGAAAAGTGGTTTTTCAACACTAACACAAGTGCGAAAAGTGTTTTTTCCACACTAATACAAGTGCAAAAGTGGTTTCCTGCACCAACACAAGTGCGAAAAGTGGTTTTTCAACACTAACACAAGTGCGAAAAGTGGTTTTTCAACACTAACACAAGTGCGAAAAGTGTTTTTTCCACACTAATACAAGTGCAAAAGTGGTTTCCTGCACCAACACAAGTGCGAAAAGTGGTTTTTCAACACTAACACAAGTGCGAAAAGTGGTTTTTCAACACTAACACAAGTGCGAAAAGTGGTTTTTCAACACCAACACAAGTGCGAAAAGTGTTTTTTCCACACTAATACAAGTGAAAAAGTGGTTTCCTGCACCAACACAAGTGCGAAAAGTGGTTTTTCAACACTAACACAAGTGCGAAAAGTGGTTTTTCAACACTAACACAAGTGTGAAAAGTGGTTTTTCAACACTATCACAAGTGCAAAAAGTGTTTTTTCCACACTAATACAAGTGCAAAAGTGGTTTCCTGCACCAACACAAGTGCGAAAAGTGGTTTTTCAACACTAACACAAGTGCGAAAAGTGGTTTTTCAACAATAACACAACAATAACACAAGTGCGAAAAGTGGTTTTTCAACACTATCACAAGTGCAAAAAGTGTTTTTTCCACACTAATACAAGTGCAAAAGTGGTTTCCTGCACCAACACAAGTGCGAAAAGTGGTTTTTCAACACTAACACAAGTGCGAAAAGTGTTTTTTCAACACTAACACAAGTGTGAAAAGTGGTTTTTCAACACTAACACAAGTGCGAAAGTGTTTTTTCCACACTAATACAAGTGCAAAAGTGGTTTCCTGCCACCAACACAAGTGCGAAAAGTGGTTTTTCAACACTAACACAAGTGCGAAAAGTGGTTTTTCAACACTAACACAAGTGCGAAAAGTGGTTTTTCAACACTAACAAGTGCGAAAGTGTTTTTTCCACACTAATACAAGTGCAAAAGTGGTTTCCTGCACCAACACAAGTGCGAAAAGTGGTTTTTCAACACTAACACAAGTGCGAAAAGTGGTTTTCAACACTAACACAAGTGCGAAAAGTGTTTTTTCCACACTAATACAAGTGCAAAAGTGGTTTCCTGCACCAACACAAGTGCGAAAAGTGGTTTTTCAACACTAACACAAGTGCGAAAAGTGGTTTTTCACACTAACACAAGTGCGAAAAGTGGTTTTTCAACACTAACACAAGTGCGAAAAGTGTTTTTTCCACACTAATACAAGTGCAAAAGTGGTTTCCTGCATCAACACAAGTGCGAAAAGTGGTTTTTCAACACTAACTCAAGTGCGAAAAGTGGTTTTTCAACACTAACACAAGTGCGAAAAGTGGTTTTTCAACACTAACACAAGTGCGAAAAGTGTTTTTTCCACACTAATACAAGTGCAAAAGTGGTTTCCTGCACCAACACAAGTGCGAAAAGTGGTTTTCAACACTAACACAAGTGCGAAAAGTGGTTTTTCAACACTAACACAAGTGCGAAAAGTGGTTTTTCAACACTAACACAAGTGCGAAAAGTGTTTTTTCCACACTAATACAAGTGCAAAAGTGGTTCCTGCACCAACACAAGTGCGAAAAGTGATTTTTCAACACGACACAAGTGCAAAAAGTGGTTTTTCAACACTAACACAAGTGCGAAAAGTGGTTTTTCAACACTAACACAAGTGCGAAAAGTGTTTTTTTCCACACGAATACAAGTGCAAAAGTGGTTTCCTGCACCAACACAAGTGCGAAAAGTGGTTTTTCAACACTAACACAAGTGCGAAAAGTGGTTTTTCAACACTAACACAAGTGCGAAAAGTGGTTTTTCAACACTAACACAAGTGCGAAAAGTGTTTTTTTCCACACTAATACAAGTGCAAAAGTGGTTTCCTGCACCAACACAAGTGCGAAAAGTGGTTTTTCAACACTAACTCAAGTGCAAAAAGTGGTTTTTCAACACTAACACAAGTGCGAAAAGTGGTTTTTCAACACTAATACAAGTGCAAATGTGTTTCCTGCACCAACACAAGTGCGAAAAGTGGTTTTTCAACACTAACACAAGTGCGATAAGTGGTTTTTTCAACACTATCACAAGTGCAAAAAGTGTTTTTTCCACACTAATACAAGTGCAAATGTGGTTTCCTGCACCAACACAAGTGCGAAAAGTGTTTTTTCCACACTAATACAACTGCAAAAGTGGTTTCCTGCACTAACACAATTGCAAAAAGTGGTTTTTCAACACTAACACAAGTGCGAAAAGTGGTTTTTCAACACTAACACAAGTGCGAAAAGTGGTTTTTCAACACTAACACAAGTGCGAAAAGTGTTTTTTCCACACTAATACAAGTGCAAAAGTGGTTTCCTGCACCAACACAAGTGCGAAAGTGGTTTTTCAACACTAACTCAAGTGCAAAAAGTGGTTTTTCAACACTAACACAAGTGCGAAAAGTGGTTTTTCAACACTAATACAAGTGCAAATGTGGTTTCCTGCACCAACACAAGTGCGAAAAGTGGTTTTTCAACACTAACACAAGTGCCAAAAGTGGTTTTTCAACACTATCACAAGTGCAAAAAGTGTTTTTTCCACACTAATACAAGTGCAAATGTGGTTTCCTGCACCAACACAAGTGCGAAAAGTGGTTTTTCAACACTAACACAAGTGCAAAAAGTGGTTTTTCAACACTAACACAAGTGCGAAAAGTGGTTTTTCAACACTAACACAAGTGCGAAAAGTGTTTTTTCCACACTAATACAACTGCAAAAGTGGTTTCCTGCACCAACACAAGTGCGAAAAGTGGTTTTTCAACACTAACACAAGTGCGAAAAGTGGTTTTTCACACTAACACAAGTGCGAAAAGTGTTTTTTCCACACTAATACAAGTGCAAAAGTGGTTTCCTGCACCAACACAAGTGCGAAAAGTGGTTTTTCAACACTAACACAAGTGCGAAAAGTGGTTTTTCAACACTAACACAAGTGCGAAAAGTGGTTTTTCAACACTAACACAAGTGCGAAAAGTGTTTTTTCCACACTAATACAACTGCAAAAGTGGTTTCCTGCACTAACACAATTGCAAAAAGTGGTTTTTCAACACTAACACAAGTGCGAAAAGTGGTTTTTCAACACTAACACAAGTGCGAAAAGTGTTTTTCAACACTAACACAAGTGCGAAAAGTGTTTTTTCCACACTAATACAAGTGCAAAAGTGGTTTCCTGCACCAACACAAGTGCGAAAAGTGGTTTTTCAACACTAACTCAAGTGCAAAAAGTGGTTTTTCAACACTAACACAAGTGCGAAAAGTGGTTTTTCAACACTAATACAAGTGCAAATGTGGTTTCCTGCACCAACACAAGTGCGAAAAGTGGTTTTTCAACACTAACACAAGTGCCAAAAGTGTTTTTCAACACTATCACAAGTGCAAAAAGTGTTTTTTCCACACTAATACAAGTGCAAATGTGGTTTCCTGCACCAACACAAGTGCGAAAAGTGGTTTTTCAACACTAACACAAGTGCAAAAAGTGGTTTTTCAACACTAACACAAGTGCGAAAAGTGGTTTTTCAACACTAACACAAGTGCGAAAAGTGTTTTTTCCACACTAATACAACTGCAAAAGTGGTTTCCTGCACCAACACAAGTGCGAAAAGTGGTTTTTCAACACTAACACAAGTGCGAAAAGTGGTTTTCAACACTAACACAAGTGCGAAAAGTGTTTTTTTCCACACTAATACAAGTGCAAAAGTGGTTTCCTGCACCAACACAAGTGCGAAAAGTGGTTTTTCAACACTAACACAAGTGCGAAAAGTGGTTTTTCAACACTAACACAAGTGCGAAAAGTGGTTTTTCAACACTAACACAAGTGCGAAAAGTGTTTTTTTCCACACTAATACAAGTGCAAAAGTGGTTTCCTGCACCAACACAAGTGCGAAAAGTGATTTTTCAACACGAACACAAGTGCAAAAAGTGGTTTTTCAACACTAACACAAGTGCGAAAAGTGGTTTTTCAACACTAACACAAGTGCGAAAAGTGTTTTTTCCACACGAATACAAGTGCAAAAGTGGTTTCCTGCACCAACACAAGTGCGAAAAGTGGTTTTTCAACACTAACACAAGTGCGAAAAGTGGTTTTTCAACACTAACACAAGAGCGAAAAGTGTTTTTCAACACTAACACAAGTGCGAAAAGTGTTTTTTCCACACTAACACAAGTGCGAAAAGTGTTTTTTCCACACTAATACAAGTGCAAAAGTGGTTTCCTGCACCAACACAAGTGCGAAAAGTGGTTTTTCAACACTAACTCAAGTGCAAAAAGTGGTTTTTCAACACTAACACAAGTGCGAAAAGTGGTTTTTCAACACTAATACAAGTGCAAATGTGGTTTCCTGCACCAACACAAGTGCGAAAAGTGTTTTTCAACAC
The DNA here is from genome assembly GCF_964187855.1 of Myxine glutinosa. Classification (NCBI taxonomy): domain Eukaryota; kingdom Metazoa; phylum Chordata; class Myxini; order Myxiniformes; family Myxinidae; genus Myxine; species Myxine glutinosa. Next base: position 11,830 of record NW_027618749.1, read on the forward strand.
TAACACAAGTGCGATAAGTGGTTTTTCAACACTATCACAAGTGCAAAAAAGTGTTTTTTCCACACTAATACAAGTGCAAATGTGGTTTCCTGCACCAACACAAGTGCAAAAAGTGTTTTTTCCACACTAATACAAGTGCAAAAGTGGTTTCCTGCACCAACACAAGTGCGAAAAGTGGTTTTTCAACACTAACACAAGTGCGAAAAGTGGTTTTTCAACACTAACACAAGTGCGAAAAGTGTTTTTTCCACACTATCACAAGTGCGAAAAGTGTTTTTTCCACACTAATACAAGTGCAAAAGTGGTTTCCTGCACCAACACAGGTGCGAAAAGTGGTTTTTTCAACACTAACACAAGTGCGAAAAGTGGTTTTTCATCACTAACACAAGTGTGAAAAGTGATTTTTCAACACTAACACAAGTGCGAAAAGTGTTGTTTCCACACTATCACAAGTGCGAAAAGTGTTTTTTCCACACTAATACAAGTGCAAAAGTGGTTTCCTGCACCAACACAAGTGCGAAAAGTGGTTTTTCAACACTAACAAAAGTGCGAAAAGTGGTTTTTCAACACTAACACAAGTGCGAAAAGTGTTTTTTCCACACTAATACAAGTGCAAAAGTGGTTTCCTGCACCAACACAAGTGCGAAAAGTGATTTTTCAACACTAACACAAGTGCAAAAAGTGGTTTTTCAACACTAACACAAGTGCGAAAAGTGGTTTTTCAACACTAACACAAGTGCGAAAAGTGTTTTTTCCACACTAATACAAGTGCAAAAGTGGTTTCCTGCACCAACACAAGTGCGAAAAGTGGTTTTTCAACACTAACACAAGTGCGAAAAGTGGTTTTTCATCACTAACACAAGTGCGAAAAGTGGTTTTTCAACAATAACACAAGTGCGAAAAGTGTTTTTTCCACACTAATACAAGTGCAAAAGTGGTTTCCTGCACCAACACAAGTGCGAAAAGTGGTTTTTCAACACTAACACAAGTGCGAAAAGTGGTTTTTCAACACTAACACAAGTGCGAAAAGTGTTGTTTCCACACTATCACAAGTGCGAAAAGTGTTTTTTCCACACTAATACAAGTGCAAAAGTGGTTTCCTGCACCAACACAAGTGCGAAAAGTGGTTTTTCAACACTAACACAAGTGCAAAAAGTGGTTTTTCAACACTAACACAAGTGCGAAAAGTGTTTTTTCCACACTAATACAAGTGCAAAAGTGGTTTCCTGCACCAACACAAGTGCGAAAACTGATTTTTCAACACTAACACAAGTGCAAAAAGTGGTTTTTCAACACTAACACAAGTGCGAAAAGTGGTTTTTCAACACTAACACAAGTGCGAAAAGTGTTTTTTCCACACTAATACAAGTGCAAAAGTGGTTTCCTGCACCAACACAAGTGCGAAAAGTGGTTTTTCAACACTAACACAAGTGCGAAAAGTGGTTTTTCAACACTAACACAAGTGCGAAAAGTGGTTTTTCAACACTAACACAAGTGCGAAAAGTGTTTTTTCCACACTAGTACAAGTGCAAATGTGGTTTCCTGCACCAACACAAGTGCGAAAAGTGGTTTTTCAACACTAACACAAGTGCGAAAAGTGGTTTTTCAACACTAACACAAGTGCCAAAAGTGGTTTTTCAACACAATCACAAGTGCAAAAAGTGTTTTTTCCACACTAATACAAGTGCAAATGTGGTTTCCTGCACCAACACAAGTGCGAAAAGTGGTTTTTCAACACAAACACAAGTGCAAAAAGTGGTTTTTCAACACTAACACAAGTGCAAAAAGTGGTTTTTCAACACTAACACAAGTGCGAAAAGTGGTTTTTCAACACTAACACAAGTGCGAAAAGTGTTTTTTCCACACTAATACAACTGCAAAAGTGGTTTCCTGCACCAACACAAGTGCGAAAAGTGGTTTTTCAACACTAACACAAGTGCGAAAAGTGGTTTTTCAACACTAACACAAGTGCGAAAAGTGTTTTTTCCACACTAATACAAGTGCAAAAGTGGTTTCCTGCACCAACACAAGTGCGAAAAGTGGTTTTTCAACACTAACACAAGTGCGAAAAGTGGTTTTTCAACACTAACACAAGTGCAAAAAGTGTTTTTTTCCACACTAATACAAGTGCAAATGTGGTTTCCTGCACCAACACAAGTGCGAAAAGTGGTTTTTCAACACTAACACAAGTGCGAAAAGTGGTTTTTCAACACTAACACAAGTGCCAAAAGTGGTTTTTCAACACTATCACAAGTGCAAAAAGTGTTTTTTCCACACTAATACAAGTGCAAATGTGGTTTCCTGCACCAACACAAGTGCGAAAAGTGGTTTTTCAACACTAACACAAGTGCGAAAAGTGGTTTTTCAACACTAACACAAGTGCGAAAAGTGGTTTTTCAACACTAACACAAGTGCGAAAAGTGTTTTTTCCACACTAATACAAGTGCAAAAGTGGTTTCCTGCACCAACACAAGTGCGAAAAGTGGTTTTTCAACACTAACACAAGTGCGAAAAGTGGTTTTTCAACACTAACACAACTGCGAAAAGTGGTTTTTCAACACTAACACAAGTGCGAAAAGTGTTTTTTTCCACACTAATACAAGTGCAAAAGTGGTTTCCTGCATCAACACAAGTGCGAAAAGAGGTTTTTCAACACTAACACAAGTGCGAAAAGTGATTTTTCAACACTAACACAAGTGCGAAAAGTGTTTTTCTACACTAATACAAGTGCAAAAGTGGTTTCCTGCACCAACACAAGTGCGAAAAGTGATTTTTCAACACTAACACAAGTGCGAAAAGTGGTTTTTCAACACTAACACAAGTGCGAAAAGTGTTTTTTCCACACTAATACAAGTGCAAAAGTGGTTTCCTGCACCAACACAAGTGCGAAAAGTGGTTTTTCAACACTAACACAAGTGCGAAAAGTGGTTTTTCAACACTAACACAAGTGCGAAAAGTGGTTTTTCAACACCAACACAAGTGCGAAAAGTGTTTTTTCCACACTAATACAAGTGAAAAAGTGGTTTCCTGCACCAACACAAGTGCGAAAAGTGGTTTTTCAACACTAACACAAGTGCGAAAAGTGTTTTTTCCACACTAATACAAGTGCAAAAGTGGTTTCCTGCACCAACACAAGTGCGAAAAGTGGTTTTTCAACACTAACACAAGTGCGAAAAGTGGTTTTTCAACACTAACACAACTGCGAAAGTGGTTTTTCAACACTAACACAAGTGCGAAAAGTGTTTTTTCCACACTAATACAAGTGCAAAAGTGGTTTCCTGCATCAACACAAGTGCGAAAAGAGGTTTTTCAACACTAACACAAGTGCGAAAAGTGATTTTTCAACACTAACACAAGTGCGAAAAGTGTTTTTCTACACTAATACAAGTGCAAAAGTGGTTTCCTGCACCAACACAAGTGCGAAAAGTGATTTTTCAACACTAACACAAGTGCGAAAAGTGGTTTTTCAACACTAACACAAGTGCGAAAAGTGTTTTTTCCACACTAATACAAGTGCAAAAAGTGGTTTCCTGCATCAACACAAGTGCGAAAAGAGGTTTTTCAACACTAACACAAGTGCGAAAAGTGATTTTTCAACACTAAACACAAGTGCGAAAAGTGGTTTTTCAACACTAACACAAGTGCGAAAAGTGGTTTTTCAACACTAACACAAGTGCGAAAAGTGGTTTTTCAACACCAACACAAGTGCGAAAAGTGTTTTTTCCACACTAATACAAGTGAAAAAGTGGTTTCCTGCACCAACACAAGTGCGAAAAGTGGTTTTTCAACACTAACACAAGTGCGAAAAGTGGTTTTTCAACACTAACACAAGTGCGAAAAGTGGTTTTTCAACACTAACACAAGTGCGAAAAGTGTTTTTTCCACACTAATACAAGTGCAAAAGTGGTTTCCTGCACCAACACAAGTGCGAAAAGTGGTTTTTCAACACTAACTCAAGTGCGAAAAGTGGTTTTTCAACAGTAACACAATTGCGAAAAGTGGTTTTTCAACACTAACACAAGTGCGAAAAGTGTTTTTTCCACACTAATACAAGTGCAAAAGTGGTTTCCTGCACCAACACAAGTGCGAAAAGTGGTTTTTCAACACTAACACAAGTGCGAAAAGTGGTTTTTCAACACTAACACAAGTGCGAAAAGTGGTTTTTCAACACTAACACAAGTGCGAAAAAGTGTTTTTTCCACACTAATACAAGTGCAAAAGTGGTTTCCTGCACCAACACAAGTGCGAAAAGTGATTTTTCAACACTAACACAAGTGCAAAAAGTGGTTTTTCAACACTAACACAAGTGCAAAAAGTGTTTTTTCCACACTAATACAAGTGCAAATGTGGTTTCCTGCACCAACACAAGTGCGAAAAGTGGTTTTTCAACACTAACACAAGTGCGAAAAGTGGTTTTTCAACACTAACACAAGTGCGAAAAGTGGTTTTTCAACACTAACACAAGTGTGAAAAGTGTTTTTTCCACACTAATACAACTGCAAAAGTGGTTTCCTGCACCAACACAAGTGCGAAAAGTGGTTTTTCAACACTAACACAAGTGCGAAAAGTTGTTTTTCAACACTAACACAAGTGCGAAAAGTGTTTTTTCCACACTAATACAAGTGCAAAAGTGGTTTCCTGCAACAACACAAGTGCGAAAAGTGGTTTTTCAACACTAACACAAGTGCGAAAAGTGGTTTTTCATCACTAACACAAGTGCGAAAAGTGGTTTTTCAACACTAACACAAGTGCGAAAAGTGTTTTTTCCACACTATCACAAGTGCGAAAAGTGTTTTTTCCACACTAATACAAGTGCAAAAGTGGTTTCCTGCACCAACACAAGTGCGAAAAGTGGTTTTTCAACACTAACACAAGTGCGAAAAGTGGTTTTTCATCACTAACACAAGTGTGAAAAGTGATTTTTCAACACTAACACAAGTGCGAAAAGTGTTGTTTCCACACTATCACAAGTGCGAAAAGTGTTTTTTCCACACTAATACAAGTGCAAAAGTGGTTTCCTGCACCAACACAAGTGCGAAAAGTGGTTTTTCAACACTAACACAAGTGCGAAAAGTGGTTTTTCAACACTAACACAAGTGCGAAAAGTGTTTTTTCCACACTAATACAAGTGCAAAAGTGGTTTCCTGCACCAACACAAGTGCGAAAAGTGATTTTTCAACACTAACACAAGTGCAAAAAGTGGTTTTTCAACACTAACACAAGTGCGAAAAGTGGTTTTTCAACACTAACACAAGTGCGAAAAGTGTTTTTTCCACACTAATACAAGTGCAAAAGTGGTTTCCTGCACCAACACAAGTGCGAAAAGTGGTTTTTCAACACTAACACAAGTGCGAAAAGTGGTTTTTCATCACTAACACAAGTGCGAAAAGTGGTTTTTCAACAATAACACAAGTGCGAAAAGTGTTTTTTCCACACTAATACAAGTGCAAAAGTGGTTTCCTGCACCAACACAAGTGCGAAAAGTGGTTTTTCAACACTAACACAAGTGCGAAAAGTGGTTTTTCAACACTAACACAAGTGCGAAAAGTGTTGTTTCCACACTATCACAAGTGCGAAAAGTGTTTTTTCCACACTAATACAAGTGCAAAAGTGGTTTCCTGCACCAACACAAGTGCGAAAAGTGGTTTTTCAACACTAACACAAGTGCGAAAAGTGGTTTTTCAACACTAACACAAGTGCGAAAAGTGTTTTTTCCACACTAATACAAGTGCAAAAGTGGTTTCCTGCACCAACACAAGTGCGAAAACTGATTTTTCAACACTAACACAAGTGCAAAAAGTGGTTTTTCAACACTAACACAAGTGCGAAAAGTGGTTTTTCAACACTAACACAAGTGCGAAAAGTGTTTTTTCCACACTAATACAAGTGCAAAAGTGGTTTCCTGCACCAACACAAGTGCGAAAAGTGGTTTTTCAACACTAACACAAGTGCGAAAAGTGGTTTTTCAACACTAACACAAGTGCGAAAAGTGGTTTTTCAACACTAACACAAGTGCGAAAAGTGTTTTTTCCACACTAGTACAAGTGCAAATGTGGTTTCCTGCACCAACACAAGTGCGAAAAGTGGTTTTTCAACACTAACACAAGTGCGAAAAGTGGTTTTTCAACACTAACACAAGTGCCAAAAGTGGTTTTTCAACACAATCACAAGTGCAAAAAGTGTTTTTTCCACACTAATACAAGTGCAAATGTGGTTTCCTGCACCAACACAAGTGCGAAAAGTGGTTTTTCAACACAAACACAAGTGCAAAAAGTGGTTTTTCAACACTAACACAAGTGCAAAAAGTGGTTTTTCAACACTAACACAAGTGCGAAAAGTGGTTTTTCAACACTAACACAAGTGCGAAAAGTGTTTTTTCCACACTAATACAACTGCAAAAGTGGTTTCCTGCACCAACACAAGTGCGAAAAGTGGTTTTTCAACACTAACACAAGTGCGAAAAGTGGTTTTTCAACACTAACACAAGTGCGAAAAGTGTTTTTTCCACACTAATACAAGTGCAAAAGTGGTTTCCTGCACCAACACAAGTGCGAAAAGTGGTTTTTCAACACTAACACAAGTGCGAAAAGTGGTTTTTCAACACTAACACAAGTGCAAAAAGTGTTTTTTCCACACTAATACAAGTGCAAATGTGGTTTCCTGCACCAACACAAGTGCGAAAAGTGGTTTTTCAACACTAACACAAGTGCGAAAAGTGGTTTTTCAACACTAACACAAGTGCCAAAAGTGGTTTTTCAACACTATCACAAGTGCAAAAAGTGTTTTTTCCACACTAATACAAGTGCAAATGTGGTTTCCTGCACCAACACAAGTGCGAAAAGTGGTTTTTCAACACTAACACAAGTGCGAGAAGTGGTTTTTCAACACTAACACAAGTGCGAAAAGTGGTTTTTCAACACTAACACAAGTGCGAAAAGTGTTTTTTCCACACTAATACAAGTGCAAAAGTGGTTTCCTGCACCAACACAAGTGCGAAAAGTGGTTTTTCAACACTAACACAAGTGCGAAAAGTGGTTTTTCAACACTAACACAACTGCGAAAAGTGGTTTTTCAACACTAACACAAGTGCGAAAAGTGTTTTTTCCACACTAATACAAGTGCAAAAGTGGTTTCCTGCATCAACACAAGTGCGAAAAGAGGTTTTTCAACACTAACACAAGTGCGAAAAGTGATTTTTCAACACTAACACAAGTGCGAAAAGTGTTTTTCTACACTAATACAAGTGCAAAAGTGGTTTCCTGCACCAACACAAGTGCGAAAAGTGATTTTTCAACACTAACACAAGTGCGAAAAGTGGTTTTTCAACACTAACACAAGTGCGAAAAGTGTTTTTTCCACACTAATACAAGTGCAAAAGTGGTTTCCTGCACCAACACAAGTGCGAAAAGTGGTTTTTCAACACTAACACAAGTGCGAAAAGTGGTTTTTCAACACTAACACAAGTGCGAAAAGTGGTTTTTCAACACCAACACAAGTGCGAAAAGTGTTTTTTCCACACTAATACAAGTGAAAAAGTGGTTTCCTGCACCAACACAAGTGCGAAAAGTGGTTTTTCAACACTAACACAAGTGCGAAAAGTGGTTTTTCAACACTAACACAAGTGCGAAAAGTGGTTTTTCAACACTAACACAAGTGCGAAAAGTGTTTTTTCCACACTAATACAAGTGCAAAAGTGGTTTCCTGCACCAACACAAGTGCGAAAAGTGGTTTTTCAACACTAACTCAAGTGCGAAAAGTGGTTTTTCAACAGTAACACAATTGCGAAAAGTGGTTTTTCAACACTAACACAAGTGCGAAAAGTGTTTTTTCCACACTAATACAAGTGCAAAAGTGGTTTCCTGCACCAACACAAGTGCGAAAAGTGGTTTTTCAACACTAACACAAGTGCGAAAAGTGGTTTTTCAACACTAACACAAGTGCGAAAAGTGGTTTTTCAACACTAACACAAGTGCGAAAAGTGTTTTTTCCACACTAATACAAGTGCAAAAGTGGTTTCCTGCACCAACACAAGTGCGAAAAGTGATTTTTCAACACTAACACAAGTGCAAAAAGTGGTTTTTCAACACTAACACAAGTGCAAAAAGTGTTTTTTCCACACTAATACAAGTGCAAATGTGGTTTCCTGCACCAACACAAGTGCGAAAAGTGGTTTTTCAACACTAACACAAGTGCGAAAAGTGGTTTTTCAACACTAACACAAGTGCGAAAAGTGGTTTTTCAACACTAACACAAGTGTGAAAAGTGTTTTTTCCACACTAATACAACTGCAAAAGTGGTTTCCTGCACCAACACAAGTGCGAAAAGTGGTTTTTCAACACTAACACAAGTGCGAAAAGTTGTTTTTCAACACTAACACAAGTGCGAAAAGTGTTTTTTCCACACTAATACAAGTGCAAAAGTGGTTTCCTGCAACAACACAAGTGCGAAAAGTGGTTTTTCAACACTAACACAAGTGCGAAAAGTGGTTTTTCATCACTAACACAAGTGCGAAAAGTGGTTTTTCAACACTAACACAAGTGCGAAAAGTGTTTTTTCCACACTATCACAAGTGCGAAAAGTGTTTTTTCCACACTAATACAAGTGCAAAAGTGGTTTCCTGCACCAACACAAGTGCGAAAAGTGGTTTTTCAACACTAACACAAGTGCGAAAAGTGGTTTTTCATCACTAACACAAGTGTGAAAAGTGATTTTTCAACACTAACACAAGTGCGAAAAGTGTTGTTTCCACACTATCACAAGTGCGAAAAGTGTTTTTTCCACACTAATACAAGTGCAAAAGTGGTTTCCTGCACCAACACAAGTGCGAAAAGTGGTTTTTCAACACTAACACAAGTGCGAAAAGTGGTTTTTCAACACTAACACAAGTGCGAAAAGTGTTTTTTCCACACTAATACAAGTGCAAAAGTGGTTTCCTGCACCAACACAAGTGCGAAAAGTGATTTTTCAACACTAACACAAGTGCAAAAAGTGGTTTTTCAACACTAACACAAGTGCGAAAAGTGGTTTTTCAACACTAACACAAGTGCGAAAAGTGTTTTTTCCACACTAATACAAGTGCAAAAGTGGTTTCCTGCACCAACACAAGTGCGAAAAGTGGTTTTTCAACACTAACACAAGTGCGAAAAGTGGTTTTTCATCACTAACACAAGTGCGAAAAGTGGTTTTTCAACAATAACACAAGTGCGAAAAGTGTTTTTTCCACACTAATACAAGTGCAAAAGTGGTTTCCTGCACCAACACAAGTGCGAAAAGTGGTTTTTCAACACTAACACAAGTGCGAAAAGTGGTTTTTCAACACTAACACAAGTGCGAAAAGTGGTTTTTCAACACTATCATAAGTGCAAAAAGTGTTTTTTCCACACTAATACAAGCGCAAAAGTGGTTTCCTGCACCAACACAAGTGCGAAAAGTGGTTTTTCAACACTAACACAAGTGCGAAAAGTGGTTTTTCAACACTAACACAAGTGCGAAAAGTGGTTTTTCAACACTAACACAAGTGCGAAAAGTGTTTTTTCCACACTAGTACAAGTGCAAATGTGGTTTCCTGCACCAACACAAGTGCGAAAAGTGGTTTTTCAACACTAACACAAGTGCCAAAAGTGGTTTTTCAACACTATCACAAGTGCAAAAAGTGTTTTTTCCACACTAATACAAGTGCAAATGTGGTTTCCTGCACCAACACAAGTGCGAAAAGTGGTTTTTCAACACAAACACAAGTGCAAAAAGTGGTTTTTCAACACTAACACAAGTGCGAAAAGTGGTTTTTCAACACTAACACAAGTGCGAAAAGTGTTTTTTCCACACTAATACAACTGCAAAAGTGGTTTCCTGCACCAACACAAGTGCAAAAAGTGGTTTTTCAACACTAACACAAGTGCGAAAAGTGGTTTTTCCACACTAATACAAGTGCAAAAGTGGTTTCCTGCACCAACACAAGTGCGAAAAGTGGTTTTTCAACACTAACACAAGTGCGAAAAGTGGTTTTTCAACACTAACACAAGTGCAAAAAGTGTTTTTTCCACACTAATACAAGTGCAAATGTGGTTTCCTGCACCAACACAAGTGCGAAAAGTGGTTTTTCAACACTAACACAAGTGCGAAAAGTGGTTTTTCAACACTAACACAAGTGCCAAAAGTGGTTTTTCAACACTATCACAAGTGCAAAAAGTGTTTTTTCCACACTAATACAAGTGCAAATGTGGTTTCCTGCACCAACACAAGTGCGAAAAGTGGTTTTTCAACACTAACACAAGTGCGAAAAGTGGTTTTTCAACACTAACACAAGTGCGAAAAGTGGTTTTTCAACACTAACACAAGTGCGAAAAGTGTTTTTTCCACACTAATACAAGTGCAAAAGTGGTTTCCTGCACCAACACAAGTGCGAAAAGTGGTTTTTCAACACTAACACAAGTGCGAAAAGTGGTTTTTCACCACTAACACAACTGCGAAAAGTGGTTTTTCAACACTAACACAAGTGCGAAAAGTGTTTTTTCCACACTAATACAAGTGCAAAAGTGGTTTCCTGCATCAACACAAGTGCGAAAAGAGGTTTTTCAACACTAACACAAGTGCGAAAAGTGATTTTTCAACACTAACACAAGTGCGAAAAGTGTTTTTCTACACTAATACAAGTGCAAAAGTGGTTTCCTGCACCAACACAAGTGCGAAAAGTGATTTTTCAACACTAACACAAGTGCGAAAAGTGGTTTTTCAACACTAACACAAGTGCGAAAAGTGTTTTTCTACACTAATACAAGTGCAAAAGTGGTTTCCTGCACCAACACAAGTGCGAAAAGTGGTTTTTCAACACTAACACAAGTGCGAAAAGTGGTTTTTCAACACTAACACAAGTGCGAAAAGTGTTTTTTCCACACTAATACAAGTGCAAAAGTGGTTTCCTGCACCAACACAAGTGCGAAAAGTGGTTTTTCAACACTAACACAAGTGCGAAAAGTGGTTTTTCAACACTAACACAAGTGCGAAAAGTGGTTTTTCAACACTAACACAAGTGCGAAAAGTGTTTTTTCCACACTAGTACAAGTGCAAATGTGGTTTCCTGCACCAACACAAGTGCGAAAAGTGGTTTTTCAACACTAACACAAGTGCGAAAAGTGGTTTTTCAACACTCACACAAGTGCCAAAAGTGGTTTTTCAACACAATCACAAGTGCAAAAAGTGTTTTTTCCACACTAATACAAGTGCAAATGTGGTTTCCTGCACCAACACAAGTGCGAAAAGTGGTTTTTCAACACAAACACAAGTGCAAAAAGTGGTTTTTCAACACTAACACAAGTGCAAAAAGTGGTTTTTCAACACTAACACAAGTGCGAAAAGTGGTTTTTCAACACTAACACAAGTGCGAAAAGTGTTTTTTCCACACTAATACAACTGCAAAAGTGGTTTCCTGCACCAACACAAGTGCGAAAAGTGGTTTTTCAACACTAACACAAGTGCGAAAAGTGGTTTTTCAACACTAACACAAGTGCGAAAAGTGTTTTTTCCACACTAATACAAGTGCAAAAGTGGTTTCCTGCACCAACACAAGTGCGAAAAGTGGTTTTTCAACACTAACACAAGTGCGAAAAGTGGTTTTTCAACACTAACACAAGTGCAAAAAGTGTTTTTTCCACACTAATACAAGTGCAAATGTGGTTTCCTGCACCAACACAAGTGCGAAAAGTGGTTTTTCAACACTAACACAAGTGCGAAAAGTGGTTTTTCAACACTAACACAAGTGCCAAAAGTGGTTTTTCAACACTATCACAAGTGCAAAAAGTGTTTTTTCCACACTAATACAAGTGCAAATGTGGTTTCCTGCACCAACACAAGTGCGAAAAGTGGTTTTTCAACACTAACACAAGTGCGAAAAGTGGTTTTTCAACACTAACACAAGTGCGAAAAGTGGTTTTTCAACACTAACACAAGTGCGAAAAGTGTTTTTTCCACACTAATACAAGTGCAAAAGTGGTTTCCTGCACCAACACAAGTGCGAAAAGTGGTTTTTCAACACTAACACAAGTGCGAAAAGTGGTTTTTCAACACTAACACAACTGCGAAAAGTGGTTTTTCAACACTAACACAAGTGCGAAAAGTGTTTTTTCCACACTAATACAAGTGCAAAAGTGGTTTCCTGCATCAACACAAGTGCGAAAAGAGGTTTTTCAACACTAACACAAGTGCGAAAAGTGATTTTTCAACACTAACACAAGTGCGAAAAGTGTTTTTCTACACTAATACAAGTGCAAAAGTGGTTTCCTGCACCAACACAAGTGCGAAAAGTGATTTTTCAACACTAACACAAGTGCGAAAAGTGGTTTTTCAACACTAACACAAGTGCGAAAAGTGTTTTTTCCACACTAATACAAGTGCAAAAGTGGTTTCCTGCACCAACACAAGTGCGAAAAGTGGTTTTTCAACACTAACACAAGTGCGAAAAGTGGTTTTTCAACACTAACACAAGTGCGAAAAGTCGTTTTTCAACACCAACACAAGTGCGAAAAGTGTTTTTTCCACACTAATACAAGTGAAAAAGTGGTTTCCTGCACCAACACAAGTGCGAAAAGTGGTTTTTCAACACTAACACAAGTGCGAAAAGTGGTTTTTCAACACTAACACAAGTGCGAAAAGTGGTTTTTCAACACTAACACAAGTGCGAAAAGTGTTTTTTCCACACTAATACAAGTGCAAAAGTGGTTTCCTGCACCAACACAAGTGCGAAAAGTGGTTTTTCAACACTAACTCAAGTGCGAAAAGTGGTTTTTCAACAGTAACACAATTGCGAAAAGTGGTTTTTCAACACTAACACAAGTGCGAAAAGTGTTTTTTCCACACTAATACAAGTGCAAAAGTGGTTTCCTGCACCAACACAAGTGCGAAAAGTGGTTTTTCAACACTAACACAAGTGCGAAAAGTGGTTTTTCAACACTAACACAAGTGCGAAAAGTGGTTTTTCAACACTAACACAAGTGCGAAAAGTGTTTTTTCCACACTAATACAAGTGCAAAAGTGGTTTCCTGCACCAACACAAGTGCGAAAAGTGATTTTTCAACACTAACACAAGTGCAAAAAGTGGTTTTTCAACACTAACACAAGTGCAAAAAGTGTTTTTTCCACACTAATACAAGTGCAAATGTGGTTTCCTGCACCAACACAAGTGCGAAAAGTGGTTTTTCAACACTAACACAAGTGCGAAAAGTGGTTTTTCAACACTAACACAAGTGCGAAAAGTGGTTTTTCAACACTAACACAAGTGTGAAAAGTGTTTTTTCCACACTAATACAACTGCAAAAGTGGTTTCCTGCACCAACACAAGTGCGAAAAGTGGTTTTTCAACACTAACACAAGTGCGAAAAGTTGTTTTTCAACACTAACACAAGTGCGAAAAGTGTTTTTTCCACACTAATACAAGTGCAAAAGTGGTTTCCTGCAACAACACAAGTGCGAAAAGTGGTTTTTCAACACTAACACAAGTGCGAAAAGTGGTTTTTCATCACTAACACAAGTGCGAAAAGTGGTTTTTCAACACTAACACAAGTGCGAAAAGTGTTTTTTCCACACTATCACAAGTGCGAAAAGTGTTTTTTCCACACTAATACAAGTGCAAAAGTGGTTTCCTGCACCAACACAAGTGCGAAAAGTGGTTTTTCAACACTAACACAAGTGCGAAAAGTGGTTTTTCATCACTAACACAAGTGTGAAAAGTGATTTTTCAACACTAACACAAGTGCGAAAATTGTTGTTTCCACACTATCACAAGTGCGAAAAGTGTTTTTTCCACACTAATACAAGTGCAAAAGTGGTTTCCTGCACCAACACAAGTGCGAAAAGTGGTTTTTCAACACTAACACAAGTGCGAAAAGTGGTTTTTCAACACTAACACAAGTGCGAAAAGTGTTTTTTCCACACTAATACAAGTGCAAAAGTGGTTTCCTGCACCAACACAAGTGCGAAAAGTGATTTTTCAACACTAACACAAGTGCAAAAAGTGGTTTTTCAACACTAACACAAGTGCGAAAAGTGGTTTTTCAACACTAACACAAGTGCGAAAAGTGTTTTTTCCACACTAATACAAGTGCAAAAGTGGTTTCCTGCACCAACACAAGTGCGAAAAGTGGTTTTTCAACACTAACACAAGTGCGAAAAGTGGTTTTTCATCACTAACACAAGTGCGAAAAGTGGTTTTTCAACAATAACACAAGTGCGAAAAGTGTTTTTTCCACACTAATACAAGTGCAAAAGTGGTTTCCTGCACCAACACAAGTGCGAAAAGTGGTTTTTCAACACTAACACAAGTGCGAAAAGTGGTTTTTCAACACTAACACAAGTGCGAAAAGTGGTTTTTCAACACTATCATAAGTGCAAAAAGTGTTTTTTCCACACTAATACAAGCGCAAAAGTGGTTTCCTGCACCAACACAAGTGCGAAAAGTGGTTTTTCAACACTAACACAAGTGCGAAAAGTGGTTTTTCAACACTAACACAAGTGCGAAAAGTGGTTTTTCAACACTAACACAAGTGCGAAAAGTGTTTTTTCCACACTAGTACAAGTGCAAATGTGGTTTCCTGCACCAACACAAGTGCGAAAAGTGGTTTTTCAACACTAACACAAGTGCCAAAAGTGGTTTTTCAACACTATCACAAGTGCAAAAAGTGTTTTTTCCACACTAATACAAGTGCAAATGTGGTTTCCTGCACCAACACAAGTGCGAAAAGTGGTTTTTCAACACAAACACAAGTGCAAAAAGTGGTTTTTCAACACTAACACAAGTGCGAAAAGTGGTTTTTCAACACTAACACAAGTGCGAAAAGTGTTTTTTCCACACTAATACAACTGCAAAAGTGGTTTCCTGCACCAACACAAGTGCAAAAAGTGGTTTTTCAACACTAACACAAGTGCGAAAAGTGGTTTTTCCACACTAATACAAGTGCAAAAGTGGTTTCCTGCACCAACACAAGTGCGAAAAGTGGTTTTTCAACACTAACACAAGTGCGAAAAGTGGTTTTTCAACACTAACACAAGTGCAAAAAGTGTTTTTTCCACACTAATACAAGTGCAAATGTGGTTTCCTGCACCAACACAAGTGCGAAAAGTGGTTTTTCAACACTAACACAAGTGCGAAAAGTGGTTTTTCAACACTAACACAAGTGCCAAAAGTGGTTTTTCAACACTATCACAAGTGCAAAAAGTGTTTTTTCCACACTAATACAAGTGCAAATGTGGTTTCCTGCACCAACACAAGTGCGAAAAGTGGTTTTTCAACACTAACACAAGTGCGAAAAGTGGTTTTTCAACACTAACACAAGTGCGAAAAGTGGTTTTTCAACACTAACACAAGTGCGAAAAGTGTTTTTTCCACACTAATACAAGTGCAAAAGTGGTTTCCTGCACCAACACAAGTGCGAAAAGTGGTTTTTCAACACTAACACAAGTGCGAAAAGTGGTTTTTCACCACTAACACAACTGCGAAAAGTGGTTTTTCAACACTAACACAAGTGCGAAAAGTGTTTTTTCCACACTAATACAAGTGCAAAAGTGGTTTCCTGCATCAACACAAGTGCGAAAAGAGGTTTTTCAACACTAACACAAGTGCGAAAAGTGATTTTTCAACACTAACACAAGTGCGAAAAGTGTTTTTCTACACTAATACAAGTGCAAAAGTGGTTTCCTGCACCAACACAAGTGCGAAAAGTGATTTTTCAACACTAACACAAGTGCGAAAAGTGGTTTTTCAACACTAACACAAGTGCGAAAAGTGTTTTTCTACACTAATACAAGTGCAAAAGTGGTTTCCTGCACCAACACAAGTGCGAAAAGTGGTTTTTCAACACTAACACAAGTGCGAAAAGTGGTTTTTCAACACTAACACAAGTGCGAAAAGTGGTTTTTCAACACCAACACAAGTGCGAAAAGTGTTTTTTCCACACTAATACAAGTGAAAAAGTGGTTTCCTGCACCAACACAAGTGCGAAAAGTGGTTTTTCAACACTAACACAAGTGCGAAAAGTGGTTTTTCAACACTAACACAAGTGTGAAAAGTGGTTTTTCAACACTATCACAAGTGCAAAAAGTGTTTTTTCCACACTAATACAAGTGCAAAAGTGGTTTCCTGCACCAACACAAGTGCGAAAAGTGGTTTTTCAACACTAACACAAGTGCGAAAAGTGGTTTTTCAACACTAACACAAGTGCGAAAAGTGGTTTTTCAACACTAACACAAGTGCGAAAAGTGGTTTTTCAACACTAACACAAGTGCGAAAAGTGGTTTTTCAACACTAACACAAGTGCGAAAAGTGTTTTTTCCACACTAATACAAGTGCAAAAGTGGTTTCCTGCACCAACACAAGTGCGAAAAGTGGTTTTTCAACACTAACACAAGTGCGAAAAGTGGTTTTTCAACACTATCACAAGTGCAAAAAGTGTTTTTTCCACACTAATACAAGTGCAAAAGTGGTTTCCTGCACCAACACAAGTGCGAAAAGTGGTTTTTCAACACTAAAACAAGTGCGAAAAGTGGTTTTTCAACACTATCACAAGTGCAAAAAGTGTTTTTTCCACACTAATACAAGTGCAAAAGTGGTTTCCTGCACCAACACAAGTGCGAAAAGTGGTTTTTCAACACTAACACAAGTGCGAAAAGTGTTTTTTCAACACTAACACAAGTGCGAAAAGTGGTTTTTCAACACTAACACAAGTGCGAAAAGTGTTTTTTCCACACTAATACAAGTGCAAAAGTGGTTTCCTGCACCAACACAAGTGCGAAAAGTGGTTTTTCAACACTAACACAAGTGCGAAAAGTGTTTTTTCCACACTAATACAAGTGCAAAAGTGGTTTCCTGCACCAACACAAGTGCGAAAAGTGGTTTTTCAACACTAACACAAGTGCGAAAAGTGGTTTTTCAACACTAACACAAGTGCGAAAAGTGTTTTTTCCACACTAATACAAGTGCAAAAGTGGTTTCCTGCACCAACACAAGTGCGAAAAGTGGTTTTTCAACACTAACACAAGTGCGAAAAGTGGTTTTTCAACACTAACACAAGTGCGAAAAGTGGTTTTTCAACACTAACACAAGTGCGAAAAGTGTTTTTTCCACACTAATACAAGTGCAAAAGTGGTTTCCTGCACCAACACAAGTGCGAAAAGTGGTTTTTCAACACTAACTCAAGTGCGAAAAGTGGTTTTTCAACACTAACACAAGTGCGAAAAGTGGTTTTTCAACACTAACACAAGTGCGAAAAGTGTTTTTTCCACACTAATACAAGTGCAAAAGTGGTTTCCTGCACCAACACAAGTGCGAAAAGTGGTTTTTCAACACTAACACAAGTGCGAAAAGTGGTTTTTCAACACTAACACAAGTGCGAAAAGTGGTTTTTCAACACTAACACAAGTGCGAAAAGTGTTTTTTCCACACTAATACAAGTGCAAAAGTGGTTTCCTGCACCAACACAAGTGCCAAAAGTGATTTTTCAACACTAACACAAGTGCAAAAAGTGGTTTTTCAACACTAACACAAGTGCGAAAAGTGGTTTTTCAACACTAACACAAGTGCGAAAAGTGTTTTTTCCACACTAATACAAGTGCAAAAGTGGTTTCCTGCACCAACACAAGTGCGAAAAGTGGTTTTTCAACACTAACACAAGTGCGAAAAGTGGTTTTTCAACACTAACACAAGAGCGAAAAGTGGTTTTTCAACACTAACACAAGTGCGAAAAGTGTTTTTTCCACACTAATACAACTGCAAAAGTGGTTTCCTGCACTAACACAATTGCAAAAAGTGGTTTTTCAACACTAACACAAGTGCGAAAAGTGGTTTTTCAACACTAACACAAGTGCGAAAAGTGTTTTTTCCACACTAATACAAGTGCAAAAGTGGTTTCCTGCACCAACACAAGTGCGAAAAGTGGTTTTTCAACACTAACACAAGTGCGAAAAGTGGTTTTTCAACACTAACACAAGTGCAAAAAGTGTTTTTTCCACACTAATACAAGTGCAAAAGTGGTTTCCTGCACCAACACAAGTGCGAAAAGTGGTTTTTCAACACTAACACAAGTGCGAAAAGTGGTTTTTCAACACTAACACAAGTGCGAAAAGTGGTTTTTCAACACTAACACAAGTGCGAAAAGTGTTTTTTCCACACTAATACAAGTGCAAAAGTGGTTTCCTGCACCAACACAAGTGCGAAAAGTGATTTTTCAACACTAACACAAGTGCAAAAAGTGGTTTTTCAACAATAACACAAGTGCAAAAAGTGTTTTTTCCACACTAATACAAGTGCAAATGTGGTTTCCTGCACCAACACAAGTGCGAAAAGTGGTTTTTCAACACTAACACAAGTGCGAAAAGTGGTTTTTCAACACTAACACAAGTGCGAAAAGTGGTTTTTCAACACTAACACAAGTGTGAAAAGTGTTTTTTCCACACTAATACAACTGCAAAAGTGGTTTCCTGCACCAACACAAGTGCGAAAAGTGGTTTTTCAACACTAACACAAGTGCGAAAAGTTGTTTTTCAACACTAACACAAGTGCGAAAAGTGTTTTTTCCACACTAATACAAGTGCAAAAGTGGTTTCCTGCAACAACACAAGTGCGAAAAGTGGTTTTTCAACACTAACACAAGTGCGAAAAGTGGTTTTTCATCACTAACACAAGTGCGAAAAGTGGTTTTTCAACACTAACACAAGTGCGAAAAGTGTTTTTTCCACACTATCACAAGTGCGAAAAGTGTTTTTTCCACACTAATACAAGTGCAAAAGTGGTTTCCTGCACCAACACAAGTGCGAAAAGTGGTTTTTCAACACTAACACAAGTGCGAAAAGTGGTTTTTCATCACTAACACAAGTGTGAAAAGTGATTTTTCAACACTAACACAAGTGCGAAAAGTGTTGTTTCCACACTATCACAAGTGCGAAAAGTGTTTTTTCCACACTAATACAAGTGCAAAAGTGGTTTCCTGCACCAACACAAGTGCGAAAAGTGGTTTTTCAACACTAACACAAGTGCGAAAAGTGGTTTTTCAACACTAACACAAGTGCGAAAAGTGTTTTTTCCACACTAATACAAGTGCAAAAGTGGTTTCCTGCACCAACACAAGTGCGAAAAGTGATTTTTCAACACTAACACAAGTGCAAAAAGTGGTTTTTCAACACTAACACAAGTGCGAAAAGTGGTTTTTCAACACTAACACAAGTGCGAAAAGTGTTTTTTCCACACTAATACAAGTGCAAAAGTGGTTTCCTGCACCAACACAAGTGCGAAAAGTGGTTTTTCAACACTAACACAAGTGCGAAAAGTGGTTTTTCATCACTAACACAAGTGCGAAAAGTGGTTTTTCAACAATAACACAAGTGCGAAAAGTGTTTTTTCCACACTAATACAAGTGCAAAAGTGGTTTCCTGCACCAACACAAGTGCGAAAAGTGGTTTTTCAACACTAACACAAGTGCGAAAAGTGGTTTTTCAACACTAACACAAGTGCGAAAAGTGGTTTTTCAACACTATCATAAGTGCAAAAAGTGTTTTTTCCACACTAATACAAGCGCAAAAGTGGTTTCCTGCACCAACACAAGTGCGAAAAGTGGTTTTTCAACACTAACACAAGTGCGAAAAGTGGTTTTTCAACACTAACACAAGTGCGAAAAGTGGTTTTTCAACACTAACACAAGTGCGAAAAGTGTTTTTTCCACACTAGTACAAGTGCAAATGTGGTTTCCTGCACCAACACAAGTGCGAAAAGTGGTTTTTCAACACTAACACAAGTGCCAAAAGTGGTTTTTCAACACTATCACAAGTGCAAAAAGTGTTTTTTCCACACTAATACAAGTGCAAATGTGGTTTCCTGCACCAACACAAGTGCGAAAAGTGGTTTTTCAACACAAACACAAGTGCAAAAAGTGGTTTTTCAACACTAACACAAGTGCGAAAAGTGGTTTTTCAACACTAACACAAGTGCGAAAAGTGTTTTTTCCACACTAATACAACTGCAAAAGTGGTTTCCTGCACCAACACAAGTGCAAAAAGTGGTTTTTCAACACTAACACAAGTGCGAAAAGTGGTTTTTCCACACTAATACAAGTGCAAAAGTGGTTTCCTGCACCAACACAAGTGCGAAAAGTGGTTTTTCAACACTAACACAAGTGCGAAAAGTGGTTTTTCAACACTAACACAAGTGCAAAAAGTGTTTTTTCCACACTAATACAAGTGCAAATGTGGTTTCCTGCACCAACACAAGTGCGAAAAGTGGTTTTTCAACACTAACACAAGTGCGAAAAGTGGTTTTTCAACACTAACACAAGTGCCAAAAGTGGTTTTTCAACACTATCACAAGTGCAAAAAGTGTTTTTTCCACACTAATACAAGTGCAAATGTGGTTTCCTGCACCAACACAAGTGCGAAAAGTGGTTTTTCAACACTAACACAAGTGCGAAAAGTGGTTTTCAACACTAACACAAGTGCGAAAAGTGGTTTTTCAACACTAACACAAGTGCGAAAAGTGTTTTTTCCACACTAATACAAGTGCAAAAGTGGTTTCCTGCACCAACACAAGTGCGAAAAGTGGTTTTTCAACACTAACACAAGTGCGAAAAGTGGTTTTTCACCACTAACACAACTGCGAAAAGTGGTTTTTCAACACTAACACAAGTGCGAAAAGTGTTTTTTCCACACTAATACAAGTGCAAAAGTGGTTTCCTGCATCAACACAAGTGCGAAAAGAGGTTTTTCAACACTAACACAAGTGCGAAAAGTGATTTTTCAACACTAACACAAGTGCGAAAAGTGTTTTTCTACACTAATACAAGTGCAAAAGTGGTTTCCTGCACCAACACAAGTGCGAAAAGTGATTTTTCAACACTAACACAAGTGCGAAAAGTGGTTTTTCAACACTAACACAAGTGCAAAAAGTGTTTTTCTACACTAATACAAGTGCAAAAGTGGTTTCCTGCACCAACACAAGTGCGAAAAGTGGTTTTTCAACACTAACACAAGTGCGAAAAGTGGTTTTTCAACACTAACACAAGTGCGAAAAGTGGTTTTTCAACACCAACACAAGTGCGAAAAGTGTTTTTTCCACACTAATACAAGTGAAAAAGTGGTTTCCTGCACCAACACAAGTGCGAAAAGTGGTTTTTCAACACTAACACAAGTGCGAAAAGTGGTTTTTCAACACTAACACAAGTGTGAAAAGTGGTTTTTCAACACTATCACAAGTGCAAAAAGTGTTTTTTCCACACTAATACAAGTGCAAAAGTGGTTTCCTGCACCAACACAAGTGCGAAAAGTGGTTTTTCAACACTAACACAAGTGCGAAAAGTGGTTTTTCAACACTAACACAAGTGCGAAAAGTGGTTTTTCAACACTAACACAAGTGCGAAAAGTGGTTTTTCAACACTAACACAAGTGCGAAAAGTGGTTTTTCAACACTAACACAAGTGCGAAAAGTGTTTTTTCCACACTAATACAAGTGCAAAAGTGGTTTCCTGCACCAACACAAGTGCGAAAAGTGGTTTTTCAACACTAACACAAGTGCGAAAAGTGGTTTTTCAACACTATCACAAGTGCAAAAAGTGTTTTTTCCACACTAATACAAGTGCAAAAGTGGTTTCCTGCACCAACACAAGTGCGAAAAGTGGTTTTTCAACACTAAAACAAGTGCGAAAAGTGGTTTTTCAACACTATCACAAGTGCAAAAAGTGTTTTTTCCACACTAATACAAGTGCAAAAGTGGTTTCCTGCACCAACACAAGTGCGAAAAGTGGTTTTTCAACACTAACACAAGTGCGAAAAGTGTTTTTTCAACACTAACACAAGTGCGAAAAGTGGTTTTTCAACACTAACACAAGTGCGAAAAGTGTTTTTTCCACACTAATACAAGTGCAAAAGTGGTTTCCTGCACCAACACAAGTGCGAAAAGTGTGGTTTTTCAACACTAACACAAGTGCGAAAAGTGTTTTTTCCACACTAATACAAGTGCAAAAGTGGTTTCCTGCACCAACACAAGTGCGAAAAGTGGTTTTTCAACACTAACACAAGTGCGAAAAGTGGTTTTTCAACACTAACACAAGTGCGAAAAGTGTTTTTTCCACACTAATACAAGTGCAAAAGTGGTTTCCTGCACCAACACAAGTGCGAAAAGTGGTTTTTCAACACTAACACAAGTGCGAAAAGTGGTTTTTCAACACTAACACAAGTGCGAAAAGTGGTTTTTCAACACTAACACAAGTGCGAAAAGTGTTTTTTCCACACTAATACAAGTGCAAAAGTGGTTTCCTGCACCAACACAAGTGCGAAAAGTGGTTTTTCAACACTAACTCAAGTGCGAAAAGTGGTTTTTCAACACTAACACAAGTGCGAAAAGTGGTTTTTCAACACTAACACAAGTGCGAAAAGTGTTTTTTCCACACTAATACAAGTGCAAAAGTGGTTTCCTGCACCAACACAAGTGCGAAAAGTGGTTTTTCAACACTAACACAAGTGCGAAAAGTGGTTTTTCAACACTAACACAAGTGCGAAAAGTGGTTTTTCAACACTAACACAAGTGCGAAAAGTGTTTTTTCCACACTAATACAAGTGCAAAAGTGGTTTCCTGCACCAACACAAGTGCCAAAAGTGATTTTTCAACACTAACACAAGTGCAAAAAGTGGTTTTTCAACACTAACACAAGTGCGAAAAGTGGTTTTTCAACACTAACACAAGTGCGAAAAGTGTTTTTTCCACACTAATACAAGTGCAAAAGTGGTTTCCTGCACCAACACAAGTGCGAAAAGTGGTTTTTCAACACTAACACAAGTGCGAAAAGTGGTTTTTCAACACTAACACAAGAGCGAAAAGTGGTTTTTCAACACTAATACAAGTGCAAATGTGGTTTCCTGCACCAACACAAGTGCGAAAAGTGGTTTTTCAACACTAACACAAGTGCGATAAGTGGTTTTTCAACACTATCACAAGTGCAAAAGTGTTTTTTCCACACTAATACAAGTGCAAATGTGGTTTCCTGCACCAACACAAGTGCGAAAAGTGTTTTTTCCACACTAATACAACTGCAAAAGTGGTTTCCTGCACTAACACAATTGCAAAAAGTGGTTTTTCAACACTAACACAAGTGCGAAAAGTGGTTTTTCAACACTAACACAAGTGCGAAAAGTGGTTTTTCAACACTAACACAAGTGCGAAAAGTGTTTTTTCCACACTAATACAAGTGCAAAAGTGGTTTCCTGCACCAACACAAGTGCGAAAAGTGGTTTTTCAACACTAACACAAGTGCCAAAAGTGGTTTTTCAACACTATCACAAGTGCAAAAAGTGTTTTTTCCACACTAATACAAGTGCAAATGTGGTTTCCTGCACCAACACAAGTGCGAAAAGTGGTTTTTCAACACTAACACAAGTGCAAAAAGTGGTTTTTCAACACTAACACAAGTGCGAAAAGTGGTTTTTCAACACTAACACAAGTGCGAAAAGTGTTTTTTCCACACTAATACAACTGCAAAAGTGGTTTCCTGCACCAACACAAGTGCGAAAAGTGGTTTTTCAACACTAACACAAGTGTGAAAAGTGGTTTTTCAACACTATCACAAGTGCAAAAAGTGTTTTTTCCACACTAATACAAGTGCAAAAGTGGTTTCCTGCACCAACACAAGTGCGAAAAGTGGTTTTTCAACACTAACACAAGTGCAAAAAGTGGTTTTTCAACACTAACACAAGTGCGAAAAGTGGTTTTTCAACACTAACACAAGTGCGAAAAGTGTTTTTTCCACACTAATACAAGTGCAAAAGTGGTTTCCTGCACCAACACAAGTGCGAAAAGTGGTTTTTCAACACTAACACAAGTGCGAAAAGTGTTTTTTCCACACTAATACAAGTGCAAAAGTGGTTTCCTGCACCAACACAAGTGCGAAAAGTGGTTTTTCAACACTAACACAAGTGCGAAAAGTGGTTTTTCAACACTAACACAAGTGCGAAAAGTGGTTTTTCAACACTAACACAAGTGCGAAAAGTGTTTTTTCCACACTAATACAAGTGCAAAAGTGGTTTCCTACACCAACACAAGTGCGAAAAGTGGTTTTTCAACACTAACTCAAGTGCGAAAAGTGGTTTTTCAACACTAACACAAGTGCGAAAAGTGTTTTTTCCACACTAATACAAGTGCAAAAGTGGTTTCCTGCACCAACACAAGTGCGAAAAGTGGTTTTTCAACACTAACACAAGTGCGAAAAGTGGTTTTTCAACACTAACACAAGTGCGAAAAGTGGTTTTTCAACACTAACACAAGTGCGAAAAGTGTTTTTTCCACATTAATACAAGTGCAAAAGTGGTTTCCTGCACCAACACAAGTGCGAAAAGTGATTTTTCAACACTAACACAAGTGCAAAAAGTGGTTTTTCAACACTAACACAAGTGCAAAAAGTGTTTTTTCCACACTAATACAAGTGCAAAAGTGGTTTCCTGCACCACACAAGTGCGAAAAGTGGTTTTTCAACACTAACACAAGTGCGAAAAGTGGTTTTTCAACACTAACACAAGTGCGAAAAGTGTTTTTTCCACACTAATACAAGTGCAAAAGTGGTTTCCTGCACCAACACAAGTGCGAAAAGTGGTTTTTCAACACTAACACAAGTGCGAAAAGTGGTTTTTCAACACTAACACAAGTGCGAAAAGTGGTTTTTCAACACTAACACAAGTGCGAAAAGTGTTTTTTCCACACTAATACAAGTGCAAAAGTGGTTTCCTGCACCAACACAAGTGCGAAAAGTGGTTTTTCAACACTAACTCAAGTGCGAAAAGTGGTTTTTCAACACTAACACAATTGCGAAAAGTGGTTTTTC
Source organism: Myxine glutinosa (assembly GCF_964187855.1). Classification (NCBI taxonomy): domain Eukaryota; kingdom Metazoa; phylum Chordata; class Myxini; order Myxiniformes; family Myxinidae; genus Myxine; species Myxine glutinosa. Next base: position 36,666 of record NW_027618749.1, read on the forward strand.
AACACTAACACAAGTGCGAAAAGTGTTTTTTCCACACTAATACAAGTGCAAAAGTGGTTTCCTGCACCAACACAAGTGCGAAAAGTGGTTTTTCAACACTAACACAAGTGCGAAAAGTGGTTTTTCAACACTAACACAAGTGCGAAAAGTGTTTTTTCCACACTAATACAAGTGCAAAAGTGGTTTCCTGCACCAACACAAGTGCGAAAAGTGATTTTTCAACACTAACACAAGTGCAAAAAGTGGTTTTTCAACACTAACACAAGTGCAAAAAGTGTTTTTTCCACACTAATACAAGTGCAAATGTGGTTTCCTGCACCAACACAAGTGCGAAAAGTGGTTTTTCAACACTAACACAAGTGCGAAAAGTGGTTTTTCAACACTAACACAAGTGCGAAAAGTGGTTTTTCAACACTAACACAAGTGTGAAAAGTGTTTTTTCCACACTAATACAACTGCAAAAGTGGTTTCCTGCACCAACACAAGTGCGAAAAGTGGTTTTTCAACACTAACACAAGTGCGAAAAGTTGTTTTTCAACACTAACACAAGTGCGAAAAGTGTTTTTTCCACACTAATACAAGTGCAAAAGTGGTTTCCTGCAACAACACAAGTGCGAAAAGTGGTTTTTCAACACTAACACAAGTGCGAAAAGTGGTTTTTCATCACTAACACAAGTGCGAAAAGTGGTTTTTCAACACTAACACACGTGCGAAAAGTGTTTTTTCCACACTATCACAAGTGCGAAAAGTGTTTTTTCCACACTAATACAAGTGCAAAAGTGGTTTCCTGCACCAACACAAGTGCGAAAAGTGGTTTTTCAACACTAACACAAGTGCGAAAAGTGGTTTTTCATCACTAACACAAGTGCGAAAAGTGATTTTTCAACACTAACACAAGTGCGAAAAGTGTTGTTTCCACACTATCACAAGTGCGAAAAGTGTTTTTTCCACACTAATACAAGTGCAAAAGTGGTTTCCTGCACCAACACAAGTGCGAAAAGTGGTTTTTCAACACTAACACAAGTGCGAAAAGTGGTTTTTCAACACTAACACAAGTGCGAAAAGTGTTTTTTCCACACTAATACAAGTGCAAAAGTGGTTTCCTGCACCAACACAAGTGCGAAAAGTGATTTTTCAACACTAACACAAGTGCAAAAAGTGGTTTTTCAACACTAACACAAGTGCGAAAAGTGGTTTTTCAACACTAACACAAGTGCGAAAAGTGTTTTTTCCACACTAATACAAGTGCAAAAGTGGTTTCCTGCACCAACACAAGTGCGAAAAGTGGTTTTTCAACACTAACACAAGTGCGAAAAGTGGTTTTTCATCACTAACACAAGTGCGAAAAGTGGTTTTTCAACAATAACACAAGTGCGAAAAGTGTTTTTTCCACACTAATACAAGTGCAAAAGTGGTTTCCTGCACCAACACAAGTGCGAAAAGTGGTTTTTCAACACTAACACAAGTGCGAAAAGTGGTTTTTCAACACTAACACAAGTGCGAAAAGTGGTTTTTCAACACTATCACAAGTGCAAAAAGTGTTTTTTCCACACTAATACAAGCGCAAAAGTGGTTTCCTGCACCAACACAAGTGCGAAAAGTGGTTTTTCAACACTAACACAAGTGCGAAAAGTGGTTTTTCAACACTAACACAAGTGCGAAAAGTGGTTTTTCAACACTAACACAAGTGCGAAAAGTGTTTTTTCCACACTAGTACAAGTGCAAATGTGGTTTCCTGCACCAACACAAGTGCGAAAAGTGGTTTTTCAACACTAACACAAGTGCGAAAAGTGGTTTTTCAACACTAACACAAGTGCCAAAAGTGGTTTTTCAACACAATCACAAGTGCAAAAAGTGTTTTTTCCACACTAATACAAGTGCAAATGTGGTTTCCTGCACCAACACAAGTGCGAAAAGTGGTTTTTCAACACAAACACAAGTGCAAAAAGTGGTTTTTCAACACTAACACAAGTGCAAAAAGTGGTTTTTCAACACTAACACAAGTGCGAAAAGTGGTTTTTCAACACTAACACAAGTGCGAAAAGTGTTTTTTCCACACTAATACAACTGCAAAAGTGGTTTCCTGCACCAACACAAGTGCGAAAAGTGGTTTTTCAACACTAACACAAGTGCGAAAAGTGGTTTTTCAACACTAACACAAGTGCGAAAAGTGTTTTTTCCACACTAATACAAGTGCAAAAGTGGTTTCCTGCACCAACACAAGTGCGAAAAGTGGTTTTTCAACACTAACACAAGTGCGAAAAGTGGTTTTTCAACACTAACACAAGTGCAAAAAGTGTTTTTTCCACACTAATACAAGTGCAAATGTGGTTTCCTGCACCAACACAAGTGCGAAAAGTGGTTTTTCAACACTAACACAAGTGCGAAAAGTGGTTTTTCAACACTAACACAAGTGCCAAAAGTGGTTTTTCAACACTATCACAAGTGCAAAAAGTGTTTTTTCCACACTAATACAAGTGCAAATGTGGTTTCCTGCACCAACACAAGTGCGAAAAGTGGTTTTTCAACACTAACACAAGTGCGAAAAGTGGTTTTTCAACACTAACACAAGTGCGAAAAGTGGTTTTTCAACACTAACACAAGTGCGAAAAGTGTTTTTTCCACACTAATACAAGTGCAAAAGTGGTTTCCTGCAACAACACAAGTGCGAAAAGTGGTTTTTCAACACTAACACAAGTGCGAAAAGTGGTTTTTCAACACTAACACAACTGCGAAAAGTGGTTTTTCAACACTAACACAAGTGCGAAAAGTGTTTTTTCCACACTAATACAAGTGCAAAAGTGGTTTCCTGCATCAACACAAGTGCGAAAAGAGGTTTTTCAACACTAACACAAGTGCGAAAAGTGATTTTTCAACACTAACACAAGTGCGAAAAGTGTTTTTCTACACTAATACAAGTGCAAAAGTGGTTTCCTGCACCAACACAAGTGCGAAAAGTGATTTTTCAACACTAACACAAGTGCGAAAAGTGGTTTTTCAACACTAACACAAGTGCGAAAAGTGTTTTTTCCACACTAATACAAGTGCAAAAGTGGTTTCCTGCACCAACACAAGTGCGAAAAGTGGTTTTTCAACACTAACACAAGTGCGAAAAGTGGTTTTTCAACACTAACACAAGTGCGAAAAGTGGTTTTTCAACACCAACACAAGTGCGAAAAGTGTTTTTTCCACACTAATACAAGTGAAAAAGTGGTTTCCTGCACCAACACAAGTGCGAAAAGTGGTTTTTCAACACTAACACAAGTGCGAAAAGTGGTTTTTCAACACTAACACAAGTGTGAAAAGTGGTTTTTCAACACTATCACAAGTGCAAAAAGTGTTTTTTCCACACTAATACAAGTGCAAAAGTGGTTTCCTGCACCAACACAAGTGCGAAAAGTGGTTTTTCAACACTAACACAAGTGCGAAAAGTGGTTTTTCAACACTAACACAAGTGCGAAAAGTGGTTTTTCAACACTAACACAAGTGCGAAAAGTGGTTTTTCAACACTAACACAAGTGCGAAAAGTGGTTTTTCAACACTATCACAAGTGCAAAAAGTGTTTTTTCCACACTAATACAAGTGCAAAAGTGGTTTCCTGCACCAACACAAGTGCGAAAAGTGGTTTTTCAACACTAACACAAGTGCGAAAAGTGTTTTTTCCACACTAATACAAGTGCAAAAGTGGTTTCCTGCACCAACACAAGTGCGAAAAGTGGTTTTTCAACACTAACACAAGTGCGAAAAGTGGTTTTTCAACACTAACACAAGTGCGAAAAGTGGTTTTTCAACACTAACACAAGTGCGAAAAGTGGTTTTTCAACACTAACACAAGTGCGAAAAGTGTTTTTTCCACACTAATACAAGTGCAAAAGTGGTTTCCTGCACCAACACAAGTGCGAAAAGTGGTTTTTCAACACTAACACAAGTGCGAAAAGTGGTTTTTCAACACTAACACAAGTGCGAAAAGTGGTTTTTCAACACTAACACAAGTGCGAAAAGTGTTTTTTCCACACTAATACAAGTGCAAAAGTGGTTTCCTGCACCAACACAAGTGCGAAAAGTGATTTTTCAACACTAACACAAGTGCAAAAAGTGGTTTTTCAACACTAACACAAGTGCAAAAAGTGTTTTTTCCACACTAATACAAGTGCAAAAGTGGTTTCCTGCACCACACAAGTGCGAAAAGTGGTTTTTCAACACTAACACAAGTGCGAAAAGTGTTTTTTCCACACTAATACAAGTGCAAAGTGGTTTCCTGCACCAACACAAGTGCGAAAAGTGGTTTTTCAACACTAACACAAGTGCGAAAAGTGGTTTTTCAACACTAACACAAGTGCGAAAAGTGTTTTTTCCACACTAATACAAGTGCAAAAGTGGTTTCCTGCACCAACACAAGTGCGAAAAGTGGTTTTTCAACACTAACACAAGTGCGAAAAGTGGTTTTTCAACACTAACACAAGTGCGAAAAGTGGTTTTTCAACACCAACACAAGTGCGAAAAGTGTTTTTTCCACACTAATACAAGTGAAAAAGTGGTTTCCTGCACCAACACAAGTGCGAAAAGTGGTTTTTCAACACTAACACAAGTGCGAAAAGTGGTTTTTCAACACTAACACAAGTGTGAAAAGTGGTTTTTCAACACTATCACAAGTGCAAAAAGTGTTTTTTCCACACTAATACAAGTGCAAAAGTGGTTTCCTGCACCAACACAAGTGCGAAAAGTGGTTTTTCAACACTAACACAAGTGCGAAAAGTGGTTTTTCAACAATAACACAAGTGCGAAAAGTGGTTTTTCAACACTATCACAAGTGCAAAAAGTGTTTTTTCCACACTAATACAAGTGCAAAAGTGGTTTCCTGCACCAACACAAGTGCGAAAAGTGGTTTTTCAACACTAACACAAGTGCGAAAAGTGTTTTTTCAACACTAACACAAGTGTGAAAAGTGGTTTTTCAACACTAACACAAGTGCGAAAAGTGTTTTTTCCACACTAATACAAGTGCAAAAGTGGTTTCCTGCACCAACACAAGTGCGAAAAGTGGTTTTTCAACACTAACACAAGTGCGAAAAGTGGTTTTTCAACACTAACACAAGTGCGAAAAGTGGTTTTTCAACACTAACACAAGTGCGAAAAGTGTTTTTTCCACACTAATACAAGTGCAAAAGTGGTTTCCTGCACCAACACAAGTGCGAAAAGTGGTTTTTCAACACTAACACAAGTGCGAAAAGTGGTTTTTCAACACTAACACAAGTGCGAAAAGTGTTTTTTCCACACTAATACAAGTGCAAAAGTGGTTTCCTGCACCAACACAAGTGCGAAAAGTGGTTTTTCAACACTAACACAAGTGCGAAAAGTGGTTTTTCAACACTAACACAAGTGCGAAAAGTGGTTTTTCAACACTAACACAAGTGCGAAAAGTGTTTTTTCCACACTAATACAAGTGCAAAAGTGGTTTCCTGCACCAACACAAGTGCGAAAAGTGGTTTTTCAACACTAACTCAAGTGCGAAAAGTGGTTTTTCAACACTAACACAAGTGCGAAAAGTGGTTTTTCAACACTAACACAAGTGCGAAAAGTGTTTTTTCCACACTAATACAAGTGCAAAAGTGGTTTCCTGCACCAACACAAGTGCGAAAAGTGGTTTTTCAACACTAACACAAGTGCGAAAAGTGGTTTTTCAACACTAACACAAGTGCGAAAAGTGGTTTTTCAACACTAACACAAGTGCGAAAAGTGTTTTTTCCACACTAATACAAGTGCAAAAGTGGTTTCCTGCACCAACACAAGTGCGAAAAGTGATTTTTCAACACGAACACAAGTGCAAAAAGTGGTTTTTCAACACTAACACAAGTGCGAAAAGTGGTTTTTCAACACTAACACAAGTGCGAAAAGTGTTTTTTCCACACGAATACAAGTGCAAAAGTGGTTTCCTGCACCAACACAAGTGCGAAAAGTGGTTTTTCAACACTAACACAAGTGCGAAAAGTGGTTTTTCAACACTAACACAAGTGCGAAAAGTGGTTTTTCAACACTAACACAAGTGCGAAAAGTGTTTTTTCCACACTAATACAAGTGCAAAAGTGGTTTCCTGCACCAACACAAGTGCGAAAAGTGGTTTTTCAACACTAACTCAAGTGCAAAAAGTGGTTTTTCAACACTAACACAAGTGCGAAAAGTGGTTTTTCAACACTAATACAAGTGCAAATGTGGTTTCCTGCACCAACACAAGTGCGAAAAGTGGGTTTTTCAACACTAACACAAGTGCGATAAGTGGTTTTTCAACACTATCACAAGTGCAAAAAGTGTTTTTTCCACACTAATACAAGTGCAAATGTGGTTTCCTGCACCAACACAAGTGCGAAAAGTGTTTTTTCCACACTAATACAACTGCAAAAGTGGTTTCCTGCACTAACACAATTGCAAAAAGTGGTTTTTCAACACTAACACAAGTGCGAAAAGTGGTTTTTCAACACTAACACAAGTGCGAAAAGTGGTTTTTCAACACTAACACAAGTGCGAAAAGTGTTTTTTCCACACTAATACAAGTGCAAAAGTGGTTTCCTGCACCAACACAAGTGCGAAAAGTGGTTTTTCAACACTAACTCAAGTGCAAAAAGTGGTTTTTCAACACTAACACAAGTGCGAAAAGTGGTTTTTCAACACTAATACAAGTGCAAATGTGGTTTCCTGCACCAACACAAGTGCGAAAAGTGGTTTTTCAACACTAACACAAGTGCCAAAAGTGGTTTTTCAACACTATCACAAGTGCAAAAAGTGTTTTTTCCACACTAATACAAGTGCAAATGTGGTTTCCTGCACCAACACAAGTGCGAAAAGTGGTTTTTCAACACTAACACAAGTGCAAAAAGTGGTTTTTCAACACTAACACAAGTGCGAAAAGTGGTTTTTCAACACTAACACAAGTGCGAAAAGTGTTTTTTCCACACTAATACAACTGCAAAAGTGGTTTCCTGCACCAACACAAGTGCGAAAAGTGGTTTTTCAACACTAACACAAGTGCGAAAAGTGGTTTTTCAACACTAACACAAGTGCGAAAAGTGTTTTTTCCACACTAATACAAGTGCAAAAGTGGTTTCCTGCACCAACACAAGTGCGAAAAGTGGTTTTTCAACACTAACACAAGTGCGAAAAGTGGTTTTTCAACACTAACACAAGTGCGAAAAGTGGTTTTTCAACACTAACACAAGTGCGAAAAGTGTTTTTTCCACACTAATACAAGTGCAAAAGTGGTTTCCTGCACCAACACAAGTGCGAAAAGTGATTTTTCAACACGAACACAAGTGCAAAAAGTGGTTTTTCAACACTAACACAAGTGCGAAAAGTGGTTTTTCAACACTAACACAAGTGCGAAAAGTGTTTTTTCCACACGAATACAAGTGCAAAAGTGGTTTCCTGCACCAACACAAGTGCGAAAAGTGGTTTTTCAACACTAACACAAGTGCGAAAAGTGGTTTTTCAACACTAACACAAGAGCGAAAAGTGGTTTTTCAACACTAACACAAGTGCGAAAAGTGTTTTTTCCACACTAACACAAGTGCGAAAAGTGTTTTTTCCACACTAATACAAGTGCAAATGTGGTTTCCTGCACCAACACAAGTGCGAAAAGTGTTTTTTCCACATTAATACAACTGCAAAAGTGGTTTCCTGCACTAACACAATTGCAAAAAGTGGTTTTTCAACACTAACACAAGTGCGAAAAGTGGTTTTTCAACACTAACACAAGTGCGAAAAGTGGTTTTTCAACACTAACACAAGTGTGAAAAGTGTTTTTTCCACACTAATACAAGTGCAAAAGTGGTTTCCTGCACCAACACAAGTGCGAAAAGTGGTTTTTCAACACTAACTCAAGTGCAAAAAGTGGTTTTTCAACACTAACACAAGTGCGAAAAGTGGTTTTTCAACACTAATACAAGTGCAAATGTGGTTTCCTGCACCAACACAAGTGCGAAAAGTGGTTTTTCAACACTAACACAAGTGCCAAAAGTGGTTTTTCAACACTATCACAAGTGCAAAAAGTGTTTTTTCCACACTAATACAAGTGCAAATGTGGTTTCCTGCACCAACACAAGTGCGAAAAGTGGTTTTTCAACACTAACACAAGTGCAAAAAGTGGTTTTTCAACACTAACACAAGTGCGAAAAGTGGTTTTTCAACACTAACACAAGTGCGAAAAGTGTTTTTTCCACACTAATACAACTGCAAAAGTGGTTTCCTGCACCAACACAAGTGCGAAAAGTGGTTTTTCAACACTAACACAAGTGCGAAAAGTGGTTTTTCAACACTAACACAAGTGCGAAAAGTGTTTTTTCCACACTAATACAAGTGCAAAAGTAGTTTCCTGCACCAACACAAGTGCGAAAAGTGGTTTTTCAACACTAACACAAGTGCGAAAAGTGGTTTTTCAACACTAACACAAGTGCGAAAGTGGTTTTTCAACACTAATACAAGTGCAAAAGTGGTTTCCTGCACCAACACAAGTGCAAAAAGTGGTTTTTCAACACTAACACAAGTGCGAAAAGTGGTTTTTCAACACTAACACCACTGCGAAAAGTGGTTTTTCAACACTAACACAAGTGCGAAAAGTGTTTTTTCCACACTAATACAAGTGCAAAAGTGGTTTCCTGCACCAACACAAGTGTGAAAAGAGGTTTTTCAACACTAACACAAGTGCGAAAAGTGATTTTTCAACACTAACAAGTGCGAAAAGTGTTTTTCCACACTAATACAAGTGCAAAAGTGGTTTCCTGCACCAACACAAGTGCGAAAAGTGTTTTTTCAACACTAACACAAGTGCGAAAAGTGGTTTTTCAACACTAACACAAGTGCGAAAAGTGTTTTTTCCACACTAATACAAGTGCAAAAGTGGTTTCCTGCACCAACACAAGTGCGAAAAGTGGTTTTTCAACACTAACACAAGTGCAAAAAGTGGTTTTTCAACACTAACACAAGTGCAAAAAGTGTTTTTTCCACACTAATACAAGTGCAAAAGTGGTTTCCTGCACCACACAAGTGCGAAAAGTGGTTTTTCAACACTAACACAAGTGCGAAAAGTGTTTTTTCCACACTAATACAAGTGCAAAAGTGGTTTCCTGCACCAACACAAGTGTGAAAAGTGGTTTTTCAACACTAACACAAGTGCGAAAAGTGGTTTTTCAACACTAACACAAGTGCGAAAAGTGTTTTTTCCACACTAATACAAGTGCAAAAGTGGTTTCCTGCACCAACACAAGTGCGAAAAGTGGTTTTTCAACACTAACACAAGTGCGAAAAGTGGTTTTTCAACACTAACACAAGTGCAAAAAGTGGTTTTTCAACACTAACACAAGTGCGAAAAGTGTTTTTTCCACACTAATACAAGTGCAAAAGTGGTTTCCTGCACCAACACAAGTGCGAAAAGTGGTTTTTCAACACTAACTCAAGTGCGAAAAGTGGTTTTTCAACACTAACACAATTGCGAAAAGTGGTTTTTCAACACTAACACAAGTGCGAAAAGTGTTTTTTCCACACTAATACAAGTGCAAAAGTGGTTTCCTGCACCAACACAAGTGCGAAAAGTGGTTTTTCAACACTAACACAAGTGCGAAAAGTGGTTTTTCAACACTAACACAAGTGCGAAAAGTGGTTTTTCAACACTAACACAAGTGCGAAAAGTGTTTTTTCCACACTAATACAAGTGCAAAAGTGGTTTCCTGCACCAACACAAGTGCGAAAAGTGATTTTTCAACACTAACACAAGTGCAAAAAGTGGTTTTTCAACACTAACACAAGTGCAAAAAGTGTTTTTTCCACACTAATACAAGTGCAAAAGTGGTTTCCTGCACCAACACAAGTGCGAAAAGTGGTTTTTCAACACTAACACAAGTGCAAAAAGTGGTTTTTCAACACTAACACAAGTGCAAAAAGTGTTTTTTCCACACTAATACAAGTGCAAATGTGGTTTCCTGCACCAACACAAGTGCGAAAAAGTGGTTTTTCAACACTAACACAAGTGCGAAAAGTGGTTTTTCAACAATAACACAAGTGCGAAAAGTGGTTTTTCAACACTATCACAAGTGCAAAAAGTGTTTTTTCCACACTAATACAAGTGCAAAAGTGGTTTCCTGCACCAACACAAGTGCGAAAAGTGGTTTTTCAACACTAACACAAGTGCGAAAAGTGTTTTTTCAACACTAACACAAGTGTGAAAAGTGGTTTTTCAACACTAACACAAGTGCGAAAAGTGTTTTTTCCACACTAATACAAGTGCAAAAGTGGTTTCCTGCACCAACACAAGTGCGAAAAGTGGTTTTTCAACACTAACACAAGTGCGAAAAGTGGTTTTTCAACACTAACACAAGTGCGAAAAGTGGTTTTTCAACACTAACACAAGTGCGAAAAGTGTTTTTTCCACACTAATACAAGTGCAAAAGTGGTTTCCTGCACCAACACAAGTGCGAAAAGTGGTTTTTCAACACTAACACAAGTGCGAAAAGTGGTTTTTCAACACTAACACAAGTGCGAAACGTGTTTTTTCCACACTAATACAAGTGCAAAAGTGGTTTCCTGCACCAACACAAGTGCGAAAAGTGGTTTTTCAACACTAACACAAGTGCGAAAAGTGGTTTTTCAACACTAACACAAGTGCGAAAAGTGGTTTTTCAACACTAACACAAGTGCGAAAAGTGTTTTTTCCACACTAATACAAGTGCAAAAGTGGTTTCCTGCACCAACACAAGTGCGAAAAGTGGTTTTTCAACACTAACTCAAGTGCGAAAAGTGGTTTTTCAACACTAACACAAGTGCGAAAAGTGGTTTTTCAACACTAACACAAGTGCGAAAAGTGTTTTTTCCACACTAATACAAGTGCAAAAGTGGTTTCCTGCACCAACACAAGTGCGAAAAGTGGTTTTTCAACACTAACACAAGTGCGAAAAGTGGTTTTTCAACACTAACACAAGTGCGAAAAGTGGTTTTTCAACACTAACACAAGTGCGAAAAGTGTTTTTTCCACACTAATACAAGTGCAAAAGTGGTTTCCTGCACCAACACAAGTGCGAAAAGTGATTTTTCAACACGAACACAAGTGCAAAAAGTGGTTTTCAACACTAACACAAGTGCGAAAAGTGGTTTTTCAACACTAACACAAGTGCGAAAAGTGTTTTTTCCACACGAATACAAGTGCAAAAGTGGTTTCCTGCACCAACACAAGTGCGAAAAGTGGTTTTTCAACACTAACACAAGTGCGAAAAGTGGTTTTTCAACACTAACACAAGTGCGAAAAGTGGTTTTTCAACACTAACACAAGTGCGAAAAGTGTTTTTTCCACACTAATACAAGTGCAAAAGTGGTTTCCTGCACCAACACAAGTGCGAAAAGTGGTTTTTCAACACTAACTCAAGTGCAAAAAGTGGTTTTTCAACACTAACACAAGTGCGAAAAGTGGTTTTTCAACACTAATACAAGTGCAAATGTGGTTTCCTGCACCAACACAAGTGCGAAAAGTGGTTTTTCAACACTAACACAAGTGCGATAAGTGGTTTTTCAACACTATCACAAGTGCAAAAAGTGTTTTTTCCACACTAATACAAGTGCAAATGTGGTTTCCTGCACCAACACAAGTGCGAAAAGTGTTTTTTCCACACTAATACAACTGCAAAAGTGGTTTCCTGCACTAACACAATTGCAAAAAGTGGTTTTTCAACACTAACACAAGTGCGAAAAGTGGTTTTTCAACACTAACACAAGTGCGAAAAGTGGTTTTTCAACACTAACACAAGTGCGAAAAGTGTTTTTTCCACACTAATACAAGTGCAAAAGTGGTTTCCTGCACCAACACAAGTGCGAAAAGTGGTTTTTCAACACTAACTCAAGTGCAAAAAGTGGTTTTTCAACACTAACACAAGTGCGAAAAGTGGTTTTTCAACACTAATACAAGTGCAAATGTGGTTTCCTGCACCAACACAAGTGCGAAAAGTGGTTTTTCAACACTAACACAAGTGCCAAAAGTGGTTTTTCAACACTATCACAAGTGCAAAAAGTGTTTTTTCCACACTAATACAAGTGCAAATGTGGTTTCCTGCACCAACACAAGTGCGAAAAGTGGTTTTTCAACACTAACACAAGTGCAAAAAGTGGTTTTTCAACACTAACACAAGTGCGAAAAGTGGTTTTTCAACACTAACACAAGTGCGAAAAGTGTTTTTTCCACACTAATACAACTGCAAAAGTGGTTTCCTGCACCAACACAAGTGCGAAAAGTGGTTTTTCAACACTAACACAAGTGCGAAAAGTGGTTTTTCAACACTAACACAAGTGCGAAAAGTGTTTTTTCCACACTAATACAAGTGCAAAAGTGGTTTCCTGCACCAACACAAGTGCGAAAAGTGGTTTTTCAACACTAACACAAGTGCGAAAAGTGGTTTTTCAACACTAACACAAGTGCGAAAAGTGGTTTTTCAACACTAACACAAGTGCGAAAAGTGTTTTTTCCACACTAATACAAGTGCAAAAGTGGTTTCCTGCACCAACACAAGTGCGAAAAGTGATTTTTCAACACGAACACAAGTGCAAAAAGTGGTTTTTCAACACTAACACAAGTGCGAAAAGTGGTTTTTCAACACTAACACAAGTGCGAAAAGTGTTTTTTCCACACGAATACAAGTGCAAAAGTGGTTTCCTGCACCAACACAAGTGCGAAAAGTGGTTTTTCAACACTAACACAAGTGCGAAAAGTGGTTTTTCAACACTAACACAAGAGCGAAAAGTGGTTTTTCAACACTAACACAAGTGCGAAAAGTGTTTTTTCCACACTAACACAAGTGCGAAAAGTGTTTTTTCCACACTAATACAAGTGCAAAAGTGGTTTCCTGCACCAACACAAGTGCGAAAAGTGGTTTTTCAACACTAACTCAAGTGCAAAAAGTGGTTTTTCAACACTAACACAAGTGCGAAAAGTGGTTTTTCAACACTAATACAAGTGCAAATGTGGTTTCCTGCACCAACACAAGTGCGAAAAGTGGTTTTTCAACACTAACACAAGTGCGATAAGTGGTTTTTCAACACTATCACAAGTGCAAAAAGTGTTTTTTCCACACTAATACAAGTGCAAATGTGGTTTCCTGCACCAACACAAGTGCGAAAAGTGTTTTTTCCACATTAATACAACTGCAAAAGTGGTTTCCTGCACTAACACAATTGCAAAAAGTGGTTTTTCAACACTAACACAAGTGCGAAAAGTGGTTTTTCAACACTAACACAAGTGCGAAAAGTGGTTTTTCAACACTAACACAAGTGTGAAAAGTGTTTTTTCCACACTAATACAAGTGCAAAAGTGGTTTCCTGCACCAACACAAGTGCGAAAAGTGGTTTTTCAACACTAACTCAAGTGCAAAAAGTGGTTTTTCAACACTAACACAAGTGCGAAAAGTGGTTTTTCAACACTAATACAAGTGCAAATGTGGTTTCCTGCACCAACACAAGTGCGAAAAGTGGTTTTTCAACACTAACACAAGTGCCAAAAGTGGTTTTTCAACACTATCACAAGTGCAAAAAGTGTTTTTTCCACACTAATACAAGTGCAAATGTGGTTTCCTGCACCAACACAAGTGCGAAAAGTGGTTTTTCAACACTAACACAAGTGCAAAAAGTGGTTTTTCAACACTAACACAAGTGCGAAAAGTGGTTTTTCAACACTAACACAAGTGCGAAAAGTGTTTTTTCCACACTAATACAACTGCAAAAGTGGTTTCCTGCACCAACACAAGTGCGAAAAGTGGTTTTTCAACACTAACACAAGTGCGAAAAGTGGTTTTTCAACACTAACACAAGTGCGAAAAGTGTTTTTTCCACACTAATACAAGTGCAAAAGTAGTTTCCTGCACCAACACAAGTGCGAAAAGTGGTTTTTCAACACTAACACAAGTGCGAAAAGTGGTTTTTCAACACTAACACAAGTGCGAAAAGTGGTTTTTCAACACTAATACAAGTGCAAAAGTGGTTTCCTGCACCAACACAAGTGCAAAAAGTGGTTTTTCAACACTAACACAAGTGCGAAAAGTGGTTTTTCAACACTAACACCACTGCGAAAAGTGGTTTTTCAACACTAACACAAGTGCGAAAAGTGTTTTTTCCACACTAATACAAGTGCAAAAGTGGTTTCCTGCACCAACACAAGTGTGAAAAGAGGTTTTTCAACACTAACACAAGTGCGAAAAGTGATTTTTCAACACTAACAAGTGCGAAAAGTGTTTTTCCACACTAATACAAGTGCAAAAGTGGTTTCCTGCACCAACACAAGTGCGAAAAGTGTTTTTTCAACACTAACACAAGTGCGAAAAGTGGTTTTTCAACACTAACACAAGTGCGAAAAGTGTTTTTTCCACACTAATACAAGTGCAAAAGTGGTTTCCTGCACCAACACAAGTGCGAAAAGTGGTTTTTCAACACTAACACAAGTGCAAAAAGTGGTTTTTCAACACTAACACAAGTGCAAAAAGTGTTTTTTCCACACTAATACAAGTGCAAAAGTGGTTTCCTGCACCACACAAGTGCGAAAAGTGGTTTTTCAACACTAACACAAGTGCGAAAAGTGTTTTTTCCACACTAATACAAGTGCAAAAGTGGTTTCCTGCACCAACACAAGTGTGAAAAGTGGTTTTTCAACACTAACACAAGTGCGAAAAGTGGTTTTTCAACACTAACACAAGTGCGAAAAGTGTTTTTTCCACACTAATACAAGTGCAAAAGTGGTTTCCTGCACCAACACAAGTGCGAAAAGTGGTTTTTCAACACTAACACAAGTGCGAAAAGTGGTTTTTCAACACTAACACAAGTGCAAAAAGTGGTTTTTCAACACTAACACAAGTGCGAAAAGTGTTTTTTCCACACTAATACAAGTGCAAAAGTGGTTTCCTGCACCAACACAAGTGCGAAAAGTGGTTTTTCAACACTAACTCAAGTGCGAAAAGTGGTTTTTCAACACTAACACAATTGCGAAAAGTGGTTTTTCAACACTAACACAAGTGCGAAAAGTGTTTTTTCCACACTAATACAAGTGCAAAAGTGGTTTCCTGCACCAACACAAGTGCGAAAAGTGGTTTTTCAACACTAACACAAGTGCGAAAAGTGGTTTTTCAACACTAACACAAGTGCGAAAAGTGGTTTTTCAACACTAACACAAGTGCGAAAAGTGTTTTTTCCACACTAATACAAGTGCAAAAGTGGTTTCCTGCACCAACACAAGTGCGAAAAGTGATTTTTCAACACTAACACAAGTGCAAAAAGTGGTTTTTCAACACTAACACAAGTGCAAAAAGTGTTTTTTCCACACTAATACAAGTGCAAAAGTGGTTTCCTGCACCAACACAAGTGCGAAAAGTGGTTTTTCAACACTAACACAAGTGCAAAAAGTGGTTTTTCAACACTAACACAAGTGCAAAAAGTGTTTTTTCCACACTAATACAAGTGCAAATGTGGTTTCCTGCACCAACACAAGTGCGAAAAGTGGTTTTTCAACACTAACACAAGTGCGAAAAGTGGTTTTTCAACACTAACACAAGTTCCAAAAGTGGTTTTTCAACACTATCGCAAGTGCAAAAAGTGTTTTTTCCACACTAATACAAGTGCAAATGTGGTTTCCTGCACCAACACAAGTGCGAAAAGTGGTTTTTCAACACTAACACAAGTGCGAAAAGTGGTTTTTCAACACTAACACAAGTGTGAAAAGTGTTTTTTCCACACTAATACAACTGCAAAAGTGGTTTCCTGCACCAACACAAGTGCGAAAAGTGGTTTTTCAACACTAACACAAGTGCGAAAAGTGGTTTTTCAACACTAACACAAGTGCGAAAAGTGTTTTTTCCACACTAATACAAGTGCAAAAGTGGTTTCCTGCAACAACACAAGTGCGAAAAGTGGTTTTTCAACACTAACACAAGTGCGAAAAGTGGTTTTTCAACACTAACACAAGTGCGAAAAGTGGTTTTTCAACACTAACACAAGTGCGAAAAGTGTTTTTTCCACACTAATACAAGTGCAAAAGTGGTTTCCTGCACCAACACAATTGCGAAAAGTGGTTTTTCAACACTAACACAAGTGCGAAAAGTGGTTTTTCAACACTAACACAACTGCGAAAAGTGGTTTTTCAACACTAACACAAGTGCGAAAAGTGGTTTTTCAACACTAACACAACTGCGAAAAGTGTTTTTTCCACACTAATACAACTGCAAAAGTGGTTTCCTGCACCAACACAAGTGCGAAAAGTGGTTTTTCAACACTAACTCAAGTGCGAAAAGTGGTTTTTCAACACTAACACAATTGCGAAAAGTGGTTTTTCAACACTAACACAAGTGCGAAAAGTGTTTTTTCCACACTAATACAAGTGCAAAAGTGGTTTCCTGCACCAACACAAGTGCGAAAAGTGGTTTTTCAACACTAACACAAGTGCGAAAAGTGGTTTTTCAACACTAACACAAGTGCGAAAAGTGGTTTTTCAACACTAACACAAGTGCGAAAAGTGTTTTTTCCACACTAATACAAGTGCAAAAGTGGTTTCCTGCACCAACACAAGTGCGAAAAGTGGTTTTTCAACACTAACACAAGTGCGAAAAGTGGTTTTTCAACACTAACACAACTGCGAAAAGTGGTTTTTCAACACTAACACAAGTGCGAAAAGTGTTTTTTCCACACTAATACAAGTGCAAAAGTGGTTTCCTGCACCACACAAGTGCGAAAAGTGGTTTTTCAACACTAACACAAGTGCGAAAAGTGTTTTTTCCACACTAATACAAGTGCAAAAGTGGTTTCCTGCACCAACACAAGTGCGAAAAGTGGTTTTTCAACACTAACACAAGTGCGAAAAGTGGTTTTTCAACACTAACACAAGTGCGAAAAGTGTTTTTTCCACACTAATACAAGTGCAAAAGTGGTTTCCTGCACCAACACAAGTGCGAAAAGTGGTTTTTCAACACTAACACAAGTGCGAAAAGTGGTTTTTCAACACTAACACAAGTGCAAAAAGTGGTTTTTCAACACTAACACAAGTGCGAAAAGTGTTTTTTCCACACTAATACAAGTGCAAAAGTGGTTTCCTGCACCAACACAAGTGCGAAAAGTGGTTTTTCAACACTAACTCAAGTGCGAAAAGTGGTTTTTCAACACTAACACAATTGCGAAAAGTGGTTTTTCAACACTAACACAAGTGCGAAAAGTGTTTTTTCCACACTAATACAAGTGCAAAAGTGGTTTCCTGCACCAACACAAGTGCGAAATGTGGTTTTTCAACACTAACACAAGTGCGAAAAGTGGTTTTTCAACACTAACACAAATGCGAAAAGTGGTTTTTCAACACTAACACAAGTGCGAAAAGTGTTTTTTCCACACTAATACAAGTGCAAAAGTGGTTTCCTGCACCAACACAAGTGCGAAAAGTGATTTTTCAACACTAACACAAGTGCAAAAAGTGGTTTTTCAACACTAACACAAGTGCAAAAAGTGTTTTTTCCACACTAATACAAGTGCAAATGTGGTTTCCTGCACCAACACAAGTGCGAAAAGTGGTTTTTCAACACTAACACAAGTGCGAAAAGTGGTTTTTCAACACTAACACAAGTTCCAAAAGTGGTTTTTCAACACTATCGCAAGTGCAAAAAGTGTTTTTTCCACACTAAAACAAGTGCAAATGTGGTTTCCTGCACCAACACAAGTGCGAAAAGTGGTTTTTCAACACTAACACAAGTGGGAAAAGTGGTTTTTCAACACTAACACAAGTGTGAAAAGTGTTTTTTCCACACTAATACAACTGCAAAAGTGGTTTCCTGCACCAACACAAGTGCGAAAAGTGGTTTTTCAACACTAACACAAGTGCGAAAAGTGGTTTTTCAACACTAACACAAGTGCGAAAAGTGTTTTTTCCACACTAATACAAGTGCAAAAGTGGTTTCCTGCAACAACACAAGTGCGAAAAGTGGTTTTTCAACACTAACACAAGTGCGAAAAGTGGTTTTTCAACACTAACACAAGTGCGAAAAGTGGTTTTTCAACACTAACACAAGTGCGAAAAGTGTTTTTTCCACACTAATACAAGTGCAAAAGTGGTTTCCTGCACCAACACAAGTGCGAAAAGTGGTTTTTCAACACTAACACAAGTGCGAAAAGTGGTTTTTCAACACTAACACAACTGCGAAAAGTGGTTTTTCAACACTAACACAAGTGCGAAAAGTGTTTTTTCCACACTAACACAAGTGCAAAAGTGGTTTCCTGCACCAACACAAGTGCGAAAAGTGGTTTTTCAACACTAACACAAGTGCGAAAAGTGGTTTTTCAACACTAACACAAGTGCGAAAAGTGGTTTTTCAACACTAACACAAGTGCGAAAAGTGTTTTTTCCACACTAATACAAGTGCAAAAGTGGTTTCCTGCACCAACACAAGTGCGAAAAGTGGTTTTTCAACACTAACACAAGTGCGAAAAGTGGTTTTTCAACACTAACACAACTGCGAAAAGTGGTTTTTCAACACTAACACAAGTGCGAAAAGTGGTTTTTCAACACTAACACAACTGCGAAAAGTGTTTTTTCCACACTAATACAACTGCAAAAGTGGTTTCCTGCACCAACACAAGTGCGAAAAGTGGTTTTTCAACACTAACTCAAGTGCGAAAAGTGGTTTTTCAACACTAACACAACTGCGAAAAGTGGTTTTTCAACACTAACACAAGTGCGAAAAGTGGTTTTTCAACACTAACACAACTGCGAAAAGTGTTTTTTCCACACTAATACAACTGCAAAAGTGGTTTCCTGCACCAACACAAGTGCGAAAAGTGGTTTTTCAACACTAACTCAAGTGCGAAAAGTGGTTTTTCAACACGAACACAATTGCGAAAAGTGGTTTTCAAACACTAACACAAGTGCGAAAAGTGTTTTTTCCACACTAATACAAGTGCAAAAGTGGTTTCCTGCACCAACACAAGTGCGAAAAGTGGTTTTTCAACACTAACACAAGTGCGAAAAGTGGTTTTTCAACACTAACACAAGTGCGAAAAGTGGTTTTTCAACACTAACACAAGTGCGAAAAGTGTTTTTTCCACACTAATACAAGTGCAAAAGTGGTTTCCTGCACGAACACAAGTGCGAAAAGTGATTTTTCAACACTAACACAAGTGCAAAAAGTGGTTTTTCAACACTAACACAAGTGCAAAAAGTGTTTTTTCCACACTAATACAAGTGCAAATGTGGTTTCCTGCACCAACACAAGTGCGAAAAGTGGTTTTTCAACACTAACACAAGTGCGAAAAGTGGTTTTTCAACACTAACACAAGTTCCAAAAGTGGTTTTTCAACACTATCGCAAGTGCAAAAAGTGTTTTTTCCACACTAATACAAGTGCAAATGTGGTTTCCTGCACCAACACAAGTGCGAAAAGTGGTTTTTCAACACTAACACAAGTGCGAAAAGTGGTTTTTCAACACTAACACAAGTGTGAAAAGTGTTTTTTCCACACTAATACAACTGCAAAAGTGGTTTCCTGCACCAACACAAGTGCGAAAAGTGGTTTTTCAACACTAACACAAGTGCGAAAAGTGGTTTTTCAACACTAACACAAGTGCGAAAAGTGTTTTTTCCACACTAATACAAGTGCAAAAGTGGTTTCCTGCAACAACACAAGTGCGAAAAGTGGTTTTTCAACACTAACACAAGTGCGAAAAGTGGTTTTTCAACACTAACACAAGTGCGAAAAGTGGTTTTTCAACACTAACACAAGTGCGAAAAGTATTTTTTCCACACTAATACAAGTGCAAAAGTGGTTTCCTGCACCAACACAAGTGCAAAAAGTGGTTTTTCAACACTAACACAAGTGCGAAAAGTGGTTTTTCAACACTAACACAACTGCGAAAAGTGGTTTTTCAACACTAACACAAGTGCGAAAAGTGGTTTTTCAACACTAACACAACTGCGAAAAGTGTTTTTTCCACACTAATACAACTGCAAAAGTGGTTTCCTGCACCAACACAAGTGCAAAATGTGGTTTTTCAACACTAACACAAGTGCGAAAAGTGGTTTTTCAACACTAACACAAGTGCAAAAGTGGTTTCCTGCACCAACACAAGTGCGAAAAGTGGTTTTTCAACACTAACACAAGTGCGAAAAGTGGTTTTTCAACACTAACACAACTGCGAAAAGTGGTTTTTCAACACTAACACAAGTGCGAAAAGTGGTTTTTCAACACTAACACAACTGCGAAAAGTGTTTTTTCCACACTAAAACAACTGCAAAAGTGGTTTCCTGCACCAACACAAGTGCGAAAAGTGGTTTTTCAACACTAACTCAAGTGCGAAAAGTGGTTTTTCAACACTAACACAATTGCGAAAAGTGGTTTTTCAACACTAACACAAGTGCGAAAAGTGTTTTTTCCACACTAATACAAGTGCAAAAGTGGTTTCCTGCACCAACACAAGTGCGAAAAGTGGTTTTTCAACACTAACACAAGTGCGAAAAGTGGTTTTTCAACACTAACACAAGTGCAAAAAGTGGTTTTTCAACACTAACACAAGTGCAAAAAGTGTTTTTTCCACACTAATACAAGTGCAAATGTGGTTTCCTGCACCAACACAAGTGCGAAAAGTGGTTTTTCAACACTAACACAAGTGCGATAAGTGGTTTTTCAACACTAACACAAGTGCCAAAAGTGGTTTTTCAACACTATCACAAGTGCAAAAAGTGTTTTTTCCACACTAATACAAGTGCAAATGTGGTTTCTGCACCAACACAAGTGCGAAAAGTGGTTTTTCAACACTAACACAAGTGCAAAAAGTGGTTTTTCAACACTAACACAAGTGCGAAAAGTGGTTTTTCAACACTAACACAAGTGCGAAAAGTGTTTTTTCCACACTAATACAACTGCAAAAGTGGTTTCCTGCACCAACACAAGTGCGAAAAGTGGTTTTTCACCACTAACACAAGTGCGAAAAGTGGTTTTTCAACACTAACACAAGTGCGAAAAGTGTTTTTTCCACACTAATACAAGTGCAAAAGTGGTTTCCTGCACCAACACAAGTGCGAAAAGTGGTTTTTCAACACTAACACAAGTGCGAAAAGTGGTTTTTCAACACTAACACAAGTGCGAAAAGTGGTTTTTCAACACTAATACAAGTGCAAAAGTGGTTTCCTGCACCAACACAAGTGCAAAAAGTGGTTTTTCAACACTAACACAAGTGCGAAAAGTGGTTTTTCAACACTAACACAACTGCGAAAAGTGGTTTTTCAACACTAACACAAGTGCGAAAAGTGTTTTTTCCACACTAATACAAGTGCAAAAGTGGTTTCCTGCACCAACACAAGTGTGAAAAGAGGTTTTTCAACACTAACACAAGTGCGAAAAGTGATTTTTCAACACTAACAAGTGCGAAAAGTGTTTTTCCACACTAATACAAGTGCAAAAGTGGTTTCCTGCACCAACACAAGTGCGAAAAGTGTTTTTTCAACACTAACACAAGTGCGAAAAGTGGTTTTTCAACACTAACACAAGTGCGAAAAGTGTTTTTTCCACACTAATACAAGTGCAAAAGTGGTTTCCTGCACCAACACAAGTGCGAAAAGTGGTTTTTCAACACTAACACAAGTGCGAAAAGTGGTTTTTCAACACTAACACAAGTGCGAAAAGTGGTTTTTCAACACCAACACAAGTGCGAAAAGTGTTTTTTCCACACTAATACAAGTGAAAAAGTGGTTTCCTGCACCAACACAAGTGCGAAAAGTGGTTTTTCAACACTAACACAAGTGCGAAAAGTGGTTTTTCAACACTAACACAAGTGTGAAAAGTGGTTTTTCAACACTATCACAAGTGCAAAAAGTGTTTTTTCCACACTAATACAAGTGCAAAAGTGGTTTCCTGCACCAACACAAGTGCGAAAAGTGGTTTTTCAACACTAACACAAGTGCGAAAAGTGGTTTTTCAACACTAACACAAGTGCGAAAAGTGGTTTTTCAACACTATCACAAGTGCAAAAAGTGTTTTTTCCACACTAATACAAGTGCAAAAGTGGTTTCCTGCACCAACACAAGTGCGAAAAGTGGTTTTTCAACACTAACACAAGTGCGAAAAGTGGTTTTTCAACACTAACACAAGTGCGAAAAGTGGTTTTTCAACACTAACACAAGTGCGAAAAGTGTTTTTTCCACACTAATACAAGTGCAAAAGTGGTTTCCTGCACCAACACAAGTGCGAAAAGTGGTTTTTTAACACTAACACAAGTGCGAAAAGTGTTTTTTCCACACTAATACAAGTGCAAAAGTGGTTTCCTGCACCAACACAAGTGCGAAAAGTGGTTTTTCAACACTAACACAAGTGCGAAAAGTGGTTTTTCAACACTAACACAAGTGCGAAAAGTGGTTTTTCAACACTAACACAAGTGCGAAAAGTGGTTTTTCAACACTAACACAAGTGCGAAAAGTGTTTTTTCCACACTAATACAAGTGCAAAAGTGGTTTCCTGCACCAACACAAGTGCGAAAAGTGTTTTTCAACACTAACACAAGTGCGAAAAGTGGTTTTTCAACACTAACACAAGTGCGAAAAGTGGTTTTTCAACACTAACACAAGTGCGAAAAGTGTTTTTTCCACACTAATACAAGTGCAAAAGTGGTTTCCTGCACCAACACAAGTGCGAAAAGTGATTTTTCAACACTAACACAAGTGCAAAAAGTGGTTTTTCAACACTAACACAAGTGCAAAAAGTGTTTTTTCCACACTAATACAAGTGCAAAAGTGGTTTCCTGCACCACACAAGTGCGAAAAGTGGTTTTTCAACACTAACACAAGTGCGAAAAGTGTTTTTTCCACACTAATACAAGTGCAAAAGTGGTTTCCTGCACCAACACAAGTGCGAAAAGTGGTTTTTCAACACTAACACAAGTGCGAAAAGTGGTTTTTCAACACTAACACAAGTGCGAAAAGTGTTTTTTCCACACTAATACAAGTGCAAAAGTGGTTTCCTGCACCAACACAAGTGCGAAAAGTGGTTTTTCAACACTAACACAAGTGCGAAAAGTGGTTTTTCAACACTAACACAAGTGCGAAAAGTGGTTTTTCAACACCAACACAAGTGCGAAAAGTGTTTTTTCCACACTAATACAAGTGAAAAAGTGGTTTCCTGCACCAACACAAGTGCGAAAAGTGGTTTTTCAACACTAACACAAGTGCGAAAAGTGGTTTTTCAACACTAACACAAGTGTGAAAAGTGGTTTTTCAACACTATCACAAGTGCAAAAAGTGTTTTTTCCACACTAATACAAGTGCAAAAGTGGTTTCCTGCACCAACACAAGTGCGAAAAGTGGTTTTTCAACACTAACACAAGTGCGAAAAGTGGTTTTTCAACAATAACACAAGTGCGAAAAGTGTTTTTTCCACACTAATACAAGTGCAAAAGTGGTTTCCTGCACCAACACAAGTGCGAAAAGTGGTTTTTCAACACTAACACAAGTGCGAAAAGTGTTTTTTCCACACTAATACAAGTGCAAAAGTGGTTTCCTGCACCAACACAAGTGCGAAAAGTGGTTTTTCAACACTAACACAAGTGCGAAAAGTGGTTTTTCAACACTAACACAAGTGCGAAAAGTGTTTTTTCCACACTAATACAAGTGCAAAAGTGGTTTCCTGCACCAACACAAGTGCGAAAAGTGGTTTTTCAACACTAACTCAAGTGCGAAAGTGGTTTTTCAACACTAACACAAGTGCGAAAAGTGGTTTTTCAACACTAACACAAGTGCGAAAAGTGTTTTTTCCACACTAATACAAGTGCAAAAGTGGTTTCCTGCACCAACACAAGTGCGAAAAGTGGTTTTTCAACACTAACACAAGTGCGAAAAGTGGTTTTTCAACACTAACACAAGTGCGAAAAGTGGTTTTTCAACACTAACACAAGTGCGAAAAGTGTTTTTTCCACACTAATACAAGTGCAAAAGTGGTTTCCTGCACCAACACAAGTGCGAAAAGTGATTTTTCAACACGAACACAAGTGCAAAAAGTGGTTTTTCAACACTAACACAAGTGCGAAAAGTGGTTTTTCAACACTAACACAAGTGCGAAAAGTGTTTTTTCCACACGAATACAAGTGCAAAAGTGGTTTCCTGCACCAACACAAGTGCGAAAAGTGGTTTTTCAACACTAACACAAGTGCGAAAAGTCGTTTTCAACACTAACACAAGAGCGTAAAGTGGTTTTTCAACACTAACACAAGTGCGAAAAGTGTTTTTCCACACTAATACAACTGCAAAAGTGGTTTCCTGCACTAACACAATTGCAAAAAGTGGTTTTTCAACACTAACACAAGTGCGAAAAGTGGTTTTTCAACACTAACACAAGTGCGAAAAGTGGTTTTTCAACACTAACACAAGTGCGAAAAGTGTTTTTTCCACACTAATACAAGTGCAAAAGTGGTTTCCTGCACCAACACAAGTGCGAAAAGTGGTTTTTCAACACTAACTCAAGTGCAAAAGTGGTTTTTCAACACTAACACAAGTGCGAAAAGTGGTTTTTCAACACTAATACAAGTGCAAATGTGGTTTCCTGCACCAACACAAGTGCGAAAAGTGGTTTTTCAACACTAACACAAGTGCCAAAAGTGGTTTTTCAACACTATCACAAGTGCAAAAAGTGTTTTTTCCACACTAATACAAGTGCAAATGTGGTTTCCTGCACCAACACAAGTGCGAAAAGTGGTTTTTCAACACTAACACAAGTGCAAAAAGTGGTTTTTCAACACTAACACAAGTGCGAAAAGTGGTTTTTCAACACTAACACAAGTGCGAAAAGTGTTTTTTCCACACTAATACAACTGCAAAAGTGGTTTCCTGCACCAACACAAGTGCGAAAAGTGGTTTTTCAACACTAACACAAGTGCGAAAAGTGGTTTTTCAACACTAACACAAGTGCGAAAAGTGTTTTTTCCACACTAATACAAGTGCAAAAGTGGTTTCCTGCACCAACACAAGTGCGAAAGTGGTTTTTCAACACTAACACAAGTGCGAAAAGTGGTTTTTCAACACTAACACAAGTGCGAAAAGTGGTTTTTCAACACTAATACAAGTGCAAAAGTGGTTTCCTGCACCAACACAAGTGCAAAAAGTGGTTTTTCAACACTAACACAAGTGCGAAAAGTGGTTTTTCAACACTAACACAACTGCGAAAAGTGGTTTTTCAACACTAACACAAGTGCGAAAAGTGTTTTTTCCACACTAATACAAGTGCAAAAGTGGTTTCCTGCACCAACACAAGTGTGAAAGAGGTTTTTCAACACTAACACAAGTGCGAAAAGTGATTTTTCAACACTAACAAGTGCGAAAAGTGTTTTTCCACACTAATACAAGTGCAAAAGTGGTTCCTGCACCAACACAAGTGCGAAAAGTGTTTTTTCAACTCTAACACAAGTGCGAAAAGTGGTTTTTCAACACTAACACAAGTGCGAAAAGTGTTTTTTCCACACTAATACAAGTGCAAAAGTGGTTTCCTGCACCAACACAGTGCGAAAAGTGGTTTTTCAACACTAACACAAGTGCGAAAAGTGGTTTTTCAACACTAACACAAGTGCGAAAAGTGGTTTTTCAACACCAACACAAGTGCGAAAAGTGTTTTTTCCACACTAATACAAGTGAAAAAGTGGTTTCCTGCACCAACACAAGTGCGAAAAGTGGTTTTTCAACACTAACACAAGTGCAAAAAGTGGTTTTTCAACACTAACACAAGTGCAAAAAGTGTTTTTCCACACTAATACAAGTGCAAAAGTGGTTTCCTGCACCACACAAGTGCGAAAAGTGGT
>NW_027618750.1:0-62426 GCF_964187855.1 Myxine glutinosa
ACAAGTGCGAAAAGTGGTTTTTCAACACTAACACAAGTGCGAAAAAGTGGTTTTTCCACACTAATACAAGTGCAAAAGTGGTTTCCTGCACCAACACAAGTGCGAAAAGTGGTTTTTCAACACTAACTCAAGTGCGAAAAGTGGTTTTTCAACACTAACACAAGTGCGAAAAGTGGTTTTTCACACTAACACAAGTGCGGAAAGTGTTTTTTCCACACTAATACAAGTGCAAAAGTGGTTTCCTGCACCAACACAAGTGCGAAAAGTGGTTTTTCAACACTAACACAAGTGCGAAAAGTGGTTTTTCAACACTAACACAAGTGCGAAAAGTGGTTTTTCAACACTAACACAAGTGCGAAAAGTGTTTTTTTCCACACTAATACAAGTGCAAAAGTGGTTTCCTGCACCAACACAAGTGCGAAAAGTGATTTTTCAACACTAACACAAGTGCAAAAAGTGGTTTTTCAACACTAACACAAGTGCAAAAAGTGTTTTTTCCACACTAATACAAGTGCAAAAGTGGTTTCCTGCACCAACACACGTGCGAAAAGTGGTTTTTCAACACTAACACAAGTGCGAAAAGTGTTTTTTCCACACTAATACAAGTGCAAAAGTGGTTTCCTGCACCAACACAAGTGCGAAAAGTGGTTTTTCAACACTAACACAAGTGCGGAAAAGTGGTTTTTCAACACTAACACAAGTGCGAAAAGTGTTTTTTCCACACTAATACAAGTGCAAAAGTGGTTTCCTGCACCAACACAAGTGCGAAAAGTGGTTTTTCAACACTAACACAAGTGCGAAAAGTGTTTTTTCCACACTAATACAAGTGCAAAAGTGGTTTCCTGCACCTAACACAAGTGCGAAAAGTGGTTTTTCAACACTAACACAAGTGCGAAAAGTGGTTTTTCAACACTAACACAAGTGCGAAAAGTGGTTTTTCAACACTAACACAAGTGCGAAAAGTGTTTTTTCCACACTAATACAAGTGCAAAAGTGGTTTCCTGCACCAACACAAGTGCGAAAAGTGATTTTTCAACACTAACACAAGTGCAAAAAGTGGTTTTTCAACACTAACACAAGTGCCAAAAGTGGTTTTTCAACACTATCACAAGTGCAAAAAAGTGTTTTTTCCACACTAATACAAGTGCAAATGTGGTTTCCTGCACCAACACAAGTGCGAAAAGTGGTTTTTCAACACTAACACAAGTGCAAAAAGTGGTTTTTCAACACTAACACAAGTGCGAAAAGTGGTTTTTCAACACTAACACAAGTGCGAAAAGTGTTTTTTCCACACTAATACAACTGCAAAAGTGGTTTCCTGCACCAACACAAGTGCGAAAAGTGGTTTTTCAACACTAACACAAGTGCGAAAAGTGGTTTTTCAACACTAACACAAGTGCGAAAAGTGTTTTTTCAACACTAACACAAGTGCGAAAAGTGGTTTTTCAACACTAACACAAGTGCGAAAGTGGTTTTTCAACACCAACACAAGTTCGAAAAGTGTTTTTTCCACACTAATACAAGTGCAAAAGTGGTTTCCTGCACCAACACAAGTGTGAAAAGTGTTTTTTCAACACTAACACAAGTGCGAAAAGTGGTTTTTCAACACTAACACAAGTGCGAAAAGTGTTTTTTCAACACTAACACAAGTGCGAAAAGTGGTTTTTCAACACCAACACAAGTTCGAAAAGTGTTTTTTCCACACTAATACAAGTGCAAAAGTGGTTTCCTGCACCAACACAAGTGTGAAAAGTGGTTTTTCAACACTAACACAAGTGCGAAAAGTGGTTTTTCAACACTAACACAAGTGTGAAAAGTGGTTTTTCAACACTAACACAAGTGCAAAAAGTGGTTTTTCAACACTAACACAAGTGCGAAAAGTGTTTTTTCAACACTAACACAAGTGCGAAAAGTGGTTTTTCAACACCAACACAAGTTCGAAAAGTGTTTTTTCCACACTAATACAAGTGCAAAAGTGGTTTCCTGCACCAACACAAGTGTGAAAAGTGGTTTTTTCAACACTAACACAAGTGCGAAAAGTGGTTTTTCAACACTAACACAAGTGCGAAAAGTGGTTTTTCAACACTAACACAAGTGCGAAAAGTGGTTTTTCAACACTATCACAAGTGCAAAAAGTGGTTTTTCAACACTAACACAAGTGCGAAAAGTGGTTTTTCAACACTAACACAAGTGCGAAAAGTGTTTTTTCCACACTAATACAAGTGCAAAAGTGGTTTCCTGCACCAACACAAGTGCGAAAAGTGGTTTTTCAACACTAACACAAGTGCGAAAAGTGGTTTTTCAACATTAACACAAGTGCGAAAAGTGGTTTTTCAACATTAACACAAGTGCGAAAAGTGGTTTTTCAACACTATCACAAGTGCGAAAAGTGGTTTTTCAACACTATCACAAGTGCAAAAAGTGGTTTTTCAACACTAACACAAGTGCGAAAAGTGGTTTTTTCAACATTAACACAAGTGCGAAAAGTGGTTTTTCAACACTCAACACAAGTGCGAAAAGTGTTTTTTCCACACTAATACAAGTGCAAAAGTGGTTTCCTGCACCAACACAAGTGCGAAATGTGCTTTTTCAACACTAACACAAGTGCGAAAAGTGGTTTTTCAACACTAACACAAGTGCGAAAAGTGTTTTTTCCACACTAATACAAGTGCAAAAGTGGTTTCCTGCACCAACACAAGTGCGAAATGTGCTTTTTCAACACTAACACAAGTGCGAAAAGTGGTTTTTCAACACTAACACAAGTGCGAAAAGTGGTTTTTCAACACTAACACAAGTGCAAAAAGTGTTTTTTTCCACACTAATACAAGTGCAAAAGTGGTTTCCTGCACCAACACAAGTGCGAAAAGTGGTTTTTCAACACTAACTCAAGTGCGAAAAGTGGTTTTTCAACACTAACACAAGTGCGAAAAGTGGTTTTTTCAACACTAACACAAGTGCGAAAAGTGTTTTTTCCACACTAATACAAGTGCAAAAGTGGTTTCCTGCACCAACACAAGTGCGAAAAGTGGTTTTTCAACACTAACACAAGTGCGAAAAGTGGTTTTTCAACACTAACACAAGTGCGAAAAGTGGTTTTGCAACACTATCACAAGTGCAAAAAGTGTTTTTTCCACACTAATACAAGTGCAAAAGTGGTTTCCTGCACCAACACAAGTGCGAAAAGTGGTTTTTCAACACTAACACAAGTGCGAAAAGTGTTTTTTCAACACTAACACAAGTGCGAAAAGTGGTTTTTCAACACCAACACAAGTTCGAAAAGTGTTTTTTCCACACTAATACAAGTGCAAAAGTGGTTTCCTGCACCAACACAAGTGTGAAAAGTGGTTTTTCAACACTAACACAAGTGCGAAAAGTGGTTTTTCAACACTAACACAAGTGCGAAAAGTGGTTTTTCAACACTAACACAAGTGCAAAAAGTGGTTTTTTCAACACTAACACAAGTGCGAAAAGTGTTTTTTCAACACTAACACAAGTGCGAAAAGTGGTTTTTCAACACCAACACAAGTTCGAAAAGTGTTTTTTCCACACTAATACAAGTGCAAAAGTGGTTTCCTGCACCAACACAAGTGTGAAAAGTGGTTTTTCAACACTAACACAAGTGCGAAAAGTGGTTTTTCAACACTAACACAAGTGCGAAAAGTGGTTTTTCAACACTAACACAAGTGCGAAAAGTGGTTTTTCAACACTATCACAAGTGCAAAAAGTGGTTTTTCAACACTAACACAAGTGCGGAAAAGTGGTTTTTCAACACTAACACAAGTGCGAAAAGTGTTTTTTCCACACTAATACAAGTGCAAAAGTGGTTTCCTGCACCAACACAAGTGCGAAAAGTGGTTTTTCAACACTAACACAAGTGCGAAAAGTGGTTTTTCAACATTAACACAAGTGCGAAAAGTGGTTTTTCAACATTAACACAAGTGCGAAAAGTGGTTTTTCAACACTATCACAAGTGCAAAAAGTGGTTTTTCAACACTAACACAAGTGCGAAAAGTGGTTTTTCAACATTAACACAAGTGCGAAAAGTGGTTTTTCAACACTAACACAAGTGCGAAAAGTGTTTTTTCCACACTAATACAAGTGCAAAAGTGGTTTCCTGCACCAACACAAGTGCGAAATGTGCTTTTTCAACACTAACATAAGTGCGAAAAGTGGTTTTTCAACACTAACACAAGTGCGAAAAGTGGTTTTTCAACACTAACACAAGTGCGAAAAGTGTTTTTTTCCACACTAATACAAGTGCAAAAGTGGTTTCCTGCACCAACACAAGTGCGAAAAGTGGTTTTTCAACACTAACACAAGTGCGAAAAGTGGTTTTTCAACATTAACACAAGTGCGAAAAGTGGTTTTTCAACATTAACACAAGTGCGAAAAGTGGTTTTTCAACACTATCACAAGTGCAAAAAGTGGTTTTTCAACACTAACACAAGTGCGAAAAGTGGTTTTTCAACATTAACACAAGTGCGAAAAAGTGGTTTTTCAACACTAACACAAGTGCGAAAAGTGTTTTTTCCACACTAATACAAGTGCAAAAGTGGTTTCCTGCACCAACACAAGTGCGAAATGTGCTTTTTCAACACTAACATAAGTGCGAAAAGTGGTTTTTCAACACTAACACAAGTGCGAAAAGTGGTTTTTCAACATTAACACAAGTGCGAAAAGTGGTTTTTCAACACTAACACAAGTGCGAAAAGTGTTTTTTTCCACACTAATACAAGTGCAAAAGTGGTTTCCTGCACCAACACAAGTGCGAAAAGTGGTTTTTCAACACTAACTCAAGTGCGAAAAGTGGTTTTTCAACACTAACACAAGTGCGAAAAGTGGTTTTTCAACACTAACACAAGTGCGAAAAGTGTTTTTTCCACACTAATACAAGTGCAAAAGTGGTTTCCTGCACCAACACAAGTGCGAAAAGTGGTTTTTCAACACTATCACAAGTGCGAAAAGTGGTTTTTCAACACTAACACAAGTGCAAAAAGTGTTTTTTCCACACTAATACAAGTACAAAAGTGGTTTCCTGCACCAACACAAGTGCGAAAAGTGGTTTTTCAACACTATCACAAGTGCGAAAAGTGGTTTTTCAACACTAACACAAGTGCGAAAAGTGGTTTTTCAACACTAACACAAGTGCGAAAAGTGTTTTTTCCACACTAATACAAGTGCAAAAGTGGTTTCCTGCACCAACACAAGTGCGAAAAGTGATTTTTCAACACTTAACACAAGTGCAAAAAGTGGTTTTTCAACACTAACACAAGTGCAAAAAGTGTTTTTTTCCACGACTAATACAAGTACAAAAGTGGTTTCCTGCACCAACACAAGTGCAAAAAGTGGTTTTTCAACACTAACACAAGTGCGAAAAGTGTTTGTTTCCACACTAATACAAGTGCAAAAGTGGTTTCCTGCACCAACACAATTGCGAAAAGTGGTTTTTCAACACTAACACAAGTGCGAAAAGTGGTTTTTCAACACTAACACAAGTGCGAAAAGTGTTTTTTCCACACTAATACAAGTGCAAAAGTGGTTTCCTGCACCAACACAAGTGCGAAAAGTGGTTTTTCAACACAAACCACAAGTGCGAAAAGTGGTTTTTCAACACTAACACAAGTGCGAAAAGTGTTTTTTCCACACTAATACAAGTGCAAAAGTGGTTTCCTGCACCAACACAAGTGCGAAAAGTGGTTTTTCAACACTAACACAAGTGCGAAAAGTGGTTTTCAACACTAACACAAGTGCGAAAAGTGGTTTTTCAACACTAACACAAGTGCGAAAAGTGTTTTTTCCACACTAATACAAGTGCAAAAGTGGTTTCCTGCACCAACACAAGTGCGAAAAGTGGATTTTTCAACACTAACACAAGTGCAAAAAGTGGTTTTTCAACACTAACACAAGTGCAAAAAGTGTTTTTTCCACACTAATACAAGTGCAAATGTGGTTTCCTGCACCAACACAAGTGCGAAAAGTGGTTTTTCAACACTAACACAAGTGCGAAAAGTGGTTTTTCAACACTAACACAAGTGCCAAAATTGGTTTTTCAACACTATCACAAGTGCAAAAAGTGTTTTTTCCACACTAATACAAGTGCAAATGTGGTTTCCTGCACCAACACAAGTGCGAAAAGTGGTTTTTCAACACTAACACAAGTGCAAAAAGTGGCTTTTCAACACTAACACAAGTGCGAAAAGTGGTTTTCAACACTA
Organism: Myxine glutinosa; assembly: GCF_964187855.1. Lineage (NCBI taxonomy): Eukaryota > Metazoa > Chordata > Myxini > Myxiniformes > Myxinidae > Myxine > Myxine glutinosa. The sequence continues at coordinate 6,216 of NW_027618750.1, forward strand.
ACATAAGTGCGAAAAGTGTTTTTTCCACACTAATACAACTGCAAAAGTGGTTTCCTGCACCAACACAAGTGCGAAAAGTGGTTTTTCAACACTAACACAAGTGCGAAAAGTGGTTTTTTCAACACTAACACAAGTGCGAAAAGTGTTTTTTCCACACTAATACAAGTGCAAAAGTGGTTTCCTGCACCAACACATGTGCGAAAAGTGGTTTTTCAACACTAACACAAGTGCGAAAAGTGGGTTTTCAACACTAACACAAGTGCGAAAAGTGTTTTTTCAACACTAACACAAGTGCGAAAAGTGTTTTTTTCCACACTAATACAAGTGCAAAAGTGGTTTCCTGCACCAACACAAGTGCGAAAAGTGATTTTTCAACACTAACACAAGTGCGAAAAGTGTTTTTCCACACTAATACAAGTGCAAAAGTGGTTTCCTGCACCAACACAAGTGCGAAAAGTGGTTTTTCAACACTAACACAAGTGCGAAAAGTGGTTTTTCAACACTATCACAAGTGCAAAAAGTTTTTTTCCACACTAATACAAGTGCAAAAGTGGTTTCCTGCATCAACACAAAGTGCGAAAAGTGGTTTTTCAACACTAACACAAGTGCGAAAAGTGGTTTTTCACACTAACACAAGTGCGAAAAGTGGTTTTGCAACACTATCACAAGTGCAAAAAGTGTTTTTTCCACACTAATACAAGTGCAAAAGTGGTTTCCTGCACCAACACAAGTGCGAAAAGTGGTTTTTCAACACTAACACAAGTGCGAAAAGTGTTTTTTCAACACTAACACAAGTGCGAAAAGTGGTTTTTCAACACCAACACAAGTTCGAAAAGTGTTTTTTCCACACTAATACAAGTGCAAAAGTGGTTTCCTGCACCAACACAAGTGTCGAAAAGTGGTTTTTCAACACTAACACAAGTGCGAAAAGTGGTTTTCAACACTAACACAAGTGCAAAAAGTGGTTTTTCCACACTAATACAAGTGCAAAAGTGGTTTCCTGCACCAACACAAGTGCGAAAAGTGGTTTTTCAACACTAACACAAGTGCGAAAAGTGGTTTTTCAACACTTAACACAAGTGCGAAAAGTGGTTTTCAACACTAACACAAGTGCGAAAAGTGGTTTTTCAACACTAACACAAGTGCGAAAAGTGGTTTTTCAACACTATCACAAGTGCAAAAAGTGGTTTTTCAACACTTAACACAAGTGCGAAAGTGGTTTTGTTCTACACTAACAAAGTGCGAAAAGTGTTTTTTCCACACTAATACAAGTGCAAAGTGGTTTCCTGCACCAACACAAGTGCGAAAAGTGGTTTTTCAACACTAACACAAGTGCGAAAAGTGGTTTTTCAACATTAACACAAGTGCGAAAAGTGGTTTTTCAACATTAACACAAGTGCGAAAAGTGGTTTTTCAACACTATCACAAGTGCAAAAGTGGTTTTTCAACACTAACACAAGTGCGAAAGTGGTTTTTCAACATTAACACAAGTGCGAAAAGTGGTTTTTCACACTAACACAAGTGCGAAAAGTGTTTTTTTCCACACTAATACAAGTGCAAAAGTGGTTTCCTGCACCAACACAAGTGCGAAATGTGCTTTTTCAACACTAACATAAGTGCGAAAAGTGGTTTTTCAACACTAACACAAGTGCGAAAAAGTGGTTTTTCAACACTAACACAAGTGCGAAAAGTGTTTTTTCCACACTAATACAAGTGCAAAAGTGGTTTCCTGCACCAACACAAGTGCGAAAAGTGGTTTTTTCAACACTAACACAAGTGCGAAAAGTGGTTTTTCAACATTAACACAAGTGCGAAAAGTGGTTTTTCAACATTAACACAAGTGCGAAAAGTGGTTTTTCAACACTATCACAAGTGCAATAAAGTGGTTTTTCAACACTAACACAAGTGCGAAAAGTGGTTTTTCAACATTAACACAAGTGCGAAAAGTGGTTTTTCAACACTAACACAAGTGCGAAAAGTGTTTTTTCCACACTAATACAAGTGCAAAAGTGGTTTCCTGCACCAACACAATGTGCGAAATGTGCTTTTTTCAACACTAACATAAGTGCGAAAAGTGGTTTTTCAACACTAACACAAAGTGCGAAAAGTGGTTTTTCAACACTAACACAAGTGCGAAAAGTGTTTTTTCCACACTAATACAGTGCAAAAGTGGTTTCCTGCACTCACACAAGTGCGAAAAGTGGTTTTTCAACACTAACTCAAGTGCGAAAAGTGGTTTTTTCAACACTAACACAAGTGCTGAAAAGTGGTTTTTCAACACTAACACAAGTGCGAAAAGTGTTTTTTTCCACACTAATACAAGTGCAAAAAGTGGTTTCCTGCACCAACACAAGTGCGAAAAGTGGTTTTTCAACACTATCACAAGTGCGAAAAAGTGGTTTTTCAACACTAACACAAGTGCGAAAAGTGGTTTTTCAACACTAACACAAGTGCGAAAAGTGTTTCTTTTCCACACTAATACAAGTGCAAAAGTGGTTTCCTGCACCAACACAAGTGCGAAAAGTGATTTTTCAACACTAACACAAGTGCAAAAAAGGTGGTTTTTCAACACTAACACAAGTGCAAAAAGTGTTTTTTTTCCACACTAATACAAGTACAAAAGTGGTTTCCCTGCACCAACACAAGTGCAAAAAGTGGTTTTTCAACACTAACACAAGTGCGAAAAGTGTTTTTTCCACACTAATACAAGTGCAAAAGTGGTTTCCTGCAACCAACACAAGTGCGAAAAGTGGTTTTTCAACACTAACACAAGTGCGAAAAGTGGGTTTTTCAACACTAACACAAGTGCGAAAAGTGTTTTTTCCACACTAATACAAGTGCAAAAGTGGTTTCCTGCACCAACACAAGTGCGAAAAAGTGGTTTTTCAACACTAACACAAGTGCGAAAAAGTGGTTTTTCAACACTAACACAAGTGCGAAAAGTGTTTTTTCCACACTAATACAAGTGCAAAAGTGTGTTTCCTGCACCAACACAAGTGCGAAAAGTGGTTTTTCAACACTAACACAAGTGCGAAAAGTGTTTTTCAACACTAACACAGTGCGAAAAGTGGTTTTTCAACACTAACACAAGTGCGAAAAGTGTTTTTCCACACTAATACAAGTGCAAAAGTGGTTTCCTGCACCAACACAAGTGCGAAAAGTGATTTTTCAACACTAACACAAGTGCAAAAAGTGGTTTTTCAACACTAACACAAGTGCAAAAAGTGTTTTTTCCACACTAATACAAGTGCAAATGTGGTTTCCTGCACCAACACAAGTGCGAAAAGTGGTTTTTCAACACTAACACAAGTGCGAAAAGTGGTTTTTCAACACTAACACAAGTGCCAAAATTGGTTTTTCAACACTATCACAAGTGCAAAAAGTGTTTTTTTCCACACTACATACAAGTGCAAATGTGGTTTCCCTGCACCAACACAAGTGCGAAAAGTGGTTTTTCACACACTAACACAAGTGCAAAAAGTGGCTTTTCAACACTAACACAAGTGCGAAAAAGTGGTTTTTCAACACTAACATAAGTGCGAAAAGTGTTTTTTCCACACTAATACAACTGCAAAAGTGGTTTCCTGCACCAACACAAGTGCGAAAAGTGGTTTTTCAACACTAACACAAGTGCGAAAAGTGGTTTTTCAACACTAACACAAGTGCGAAAAGTGTTTTTTCCACACTAATACAAGTGCAAAAGTGGTTTCCTGCACCAACACAAGTGCGAAAAGTGGTTTTTCAACACTAACACAAGTGCGAAAAGTGGGTTTTCAACACTAACACAAGTGCGAAAAGTGTTTTTTCAACACTAACACAAGTGCGAAAAGTGTTTTTTCCACACTAATACAAGTGCAAAAGTGGTTTCCTGCACCAACACAAGTGCGAAAAGTGATTTTTCAACACTAACACAAGTGCGAAAAGTGTTTTTCCACACTAATACAAGTGCAAAAGTGGTTTCCTGCACCAACACAAGTGCGAAAAGTGGTTTTTCAACACTAACACAAGTGCGAAAAGTGGTTTTTCAACACTATCACAAGTGCAAAAAGTGTTTTTTCCACACTAATACAAGTGCAAAAGTGGTTTCCTGCACCAACACAAGTGCGAAAAGTGTTTTTCAACACTAACACAAGTGCGAAAAGTGGTTTTTCAACACTAACACAAGTGCGAAAAGTGGTTTTGCAACACTATCACAAGTGCAAAAAGTGTTTTTTCCACACTAATACAAGTGCAAAAGTGGTTTCCTGCACCAACACAAGTGCGAAAAGTGGTTTTTCAACACTAACACAAGTGCGAAAAGTGTTTTTTCAACACTAACACAAGTGCGAAAAGTGGTTTTTCAACACCAACACAAGTTCGAAAAGTGTTTTTTCCACACTAATACAAGTGCAAAAGTGGTTTCCTGCACCAACACAAGTGTGAAAAGTGGTTTTTCAACACTAACACAAGTGCGAAAAGTGGTTTTTTCAACACTATCACAAGTGCAAAAAGTGGTTTTTCAACACTAACACAAGTGCGAAAAGTGTTTTTTCAACACTAACACAAGTGCGAAAAGTGGTTTTTCAACACCAACACAAGTTCGAAAAGTGTTTTTTCCACACTAATACAAGTGCAAAAGTGGTTTCCTGCACCAACACAAGTGTGAAAAGTGGTTTTTCAACACTAACACAAGTGCGAAAAGTGGTTTTTCAACACTAACACAAGTGCGAAAAGTGGTTTTTCAACACTAACTTAGTGTGAAAAACCACTTTTCGCACTTGTGTTAGTGTTGAAAAAACCACTTTTCGCACTTGTGTTAGTGTTGAAAAACCACTTTTCACACTTGTGTTGGTGCAGGAAACCACTTTTGCACTTGTATTAGTGTGGAAAAAACACTTTTCGAACTTGTGTTGGTGTTGAAAAACCACTTTTCGGCACTTGTGTTAGTGTTGAAAAAACACTTTTCGCACTTGTGTTAGTGTTGAAAAACCACTTTTTGCACTTGTGATAGTGTTGAAAAACCACTTTTCGCACTTGTGTTAGTGTTGAAAAACCACTTTTCACACTTGTGTTGGTGCAGGAAACCACTTTTGCACTTGTATTAGTGTGGAAAAAACACTTTTCGAACTTGTGTTGGTGTTGAAAAAACCACTTTTCGCACTTGTGTTAGTGTTGAAAAAACACTTTTCGCACTTGTGTTAGTGTTGAAAAACCACTTTTCGCACTTGTGTTGGGTGCAGGAAACCACTTTTGCACTTGTATTAGTGTGGAAAAAACACTTTTTGCACTTGTGATAGTGTTGCAAAACCACTTTTTCGCACTTGTGTTAGTGTTGAAAAACCACTTTTCGCACTTGTGTTAGTGTTGAAAAACCACTTTTCGCACTTGTGTTGGTGCAGGAAACCACTTTTGCACTTGTATTAGTGTGGAAAAAACACTTTTTGCACTTGTGATAGTGTTGAAAAACCACTTTTCGCACTTGTGTTAGTGTTGAAAAAACCACTTTTCGCACTTGTGTTGGTGCAGGAAACCACTTTTGCACTTGTATTAGTGTGGAAAAACACTTTTCGCACTTGTGTTAGTGTTGAAAAATCACTTTTCGCACTTGTGTTGGTGCAGGAAACCACTTTTGCACTTGTATTAGTGTGGAAAAAACACTTTTCGCACTTGTGTTAGTGTTGAAAAAACACTTTTCGCACTTGTGTTAGTGTTGAAAACCCACTTTTCGCACTTGTGTTAGTGTTGAAAAACCACTTTTCGCACTTGTGTTGGTGCAGGAAACCACTTTTGCACTTGTATTAGTGTGGAAAAAACACTTTTCGCACTTGTGTTAGTGTTGAAAAACCACTTTTCGCACTTGTGTTAGTGTTGAAATAACCACTTTTCGCACTTGTGTTGGTGCAGGAAACCACTTTTGCAGTTGTATTAGTGTGGAAAAAACACTTTTCGCACTTATGTTAGTGTTGAAAAACCACTTTTCGCACTTGTGTTAGGTGTTGAAAAGCCACTTTTTGCACTTGTGTTAGTGTTGAAAAACCACTTTTCGCACTTGTGTTGGTGCAGGAAACCACATTTGCACTTGTATTAGTGTGGAAAAAACACTTTTTGCACTTGTGATAGTGTTGAAAAACCAATTTTGGCACTTGTGTTAGTGTTGAAAAACCACTTTTCGCACTTGTGTTAGTGTTGAAAAACCACTTTTCGCACTTGTGTTGGTGCAGGAAACCACATTTGCACTTGTATTAGTGTGGAAAAAACACTTTTTTGCACTTGTGTTAGTGTTGAAAAACCACTTTTTTGCACTTGTGTTAGTGTTGAAAAATCACTTTTCGCACTTGTGTTGGTGCAGGAAACCACTTTTGCACTTTGTATTAGTGTGGAAAAAACACTTTTCGCACTTGTGTTAGTGTTGAAAAACCACTTTTCGCACTTGTGTTAGTGTTGAAAAACCACTTTTCGCACTTGTGTTAGTGTTGAAAAACCACTTTCGCACTTGTGTTGGTGCAGGAAACCACTTTTGCACTTGTATTAGTGTGGAAAAAACACTTTTCGCACTTGTGTTAGTGTTGAAAAACCACTTTTCGCACTTGTGTTAGTGTTGAAAAACCACTTTTCGCACTTGTGTTGGTGCAGGAAACCACTTTTGCACTTGTATTAGTGTGGAAAAAAACACTTTTCGCACTTGTGTAGTGTTGAAAAACCACTTTTCGCACTTGTGTTAGTGTTGAAAAACCACTTTTCGCACTTGTGTTGGTGCAGGAAACCACTTTTTGCACTTGTATTAGTGTGGAAAAAAACACTTTTCGCACTTGTGTTAGTGTTGAAAAACCACTTTTTGCACTTGTGTTGGTGCAGGAAACCACTTTTGTACTTGTATTAGTGTGGAAAAAAAACACTTTTTGCACTTGTGTTAGTGTTGAAAAACCACTTTTTGCACTTGTGTTAGTGTTGAAAAATCACTTTTCGCACTTGTGTTGGTGCAGGAAACCACTTTTTGCACTTGTATTAGTGTGGAAAAAACACTTTTCGCACTTGTGTTAGTGTTGAAAAACCACTTTCGCACTTGTGTTAGTGTTGAAAAACCACTTTTCGCACTTGTGATAGTGTTGAAAAACCACTTTTCGCACTTGTGTTGGTGCAGGGAAACCACTTTTGCACTTGTATTAGTGTGGAAAAAACACTTTTCGCACTTGTGTTAGTGTTGAAAAAACCACTTTTCGCACTTGTGTTAGTGTTGAAAAACCACTTTTCGCACTTGAGTTAGTGTTGAAAAACACTTCCACTTGTTCGGCACTTTGTTGTGCAGGAAACCACTTTTGCACTTGTATTAGTGTGGAAAAAAACACTTTTCGCACTTGTGTTAGTGTTGAAAAACCACTTTTCCGCACTTGTGTTAGTGTTGAAAAACCACTTTTCGCAACTTATGTTAGTGTTGAAAAAAGCACATTTCGCACTTGTGTTGGTGCAGGAAACCACTTTTGCACTTGTATTAGTGTGGAAAAAAACACTTTTCGCACTTGTGTTAGTGTTGAAAAAACCACTTTTCGCACTTGTGTTAATGTTGAAAAACCACTTTTCGCACTTGTGTTAGTGTTGAAAAAACCACTTTTTGCACTTGTGATAGTGTTGAAAAACCACTTTTCGCACTTGTGTTAATGTTGAAAAACCACTTTTCGCACTTGTGTTAATGTTGAAAAAACCACTTTTCGCACTTGTGTTAGTGTTGAAAAACCACTTTTCGCACTTGTGTTGGTGCAGGAAACCACTTTTGCACTTGTATTAGTGTGGAAAAAACACTTTTCGCACTTGTGTTAGTGTTGAAAAACCCACTTTTCGCACTTGTGTTAGTGTTGAAAAACCACTTTTCGCACTTATGTTAGTGTTGAAAAAAGCACATTTCTGCACTTGTGTTGGTGCAGGAAACCACTTTTGCACTTGTATTAGTGTGGAAAAAACACTTTTCGCACTTGTGTTAGTGTTGAAAAACCACTTTTCGCACTTGTGTTAATGTTGAAAAACCACTTTTCGCACTTGTGTTAGTGTTGAAAAACCACTTTTTGCACTTGTGATAGTGTTGAAAAACCACTTTTCGCACTTGTGTTAATGTTGAAAAACCACTTTTCGCACTTGTGTTAATGTTGAAAAACCACTTTTCGCACTTGTGTTAGTGTTGAAAAACCACTTTTCGCACTTGTGTTGGTGCAGGAAACCACTTTTGCACTTGTATTAGTGTGGAAAAAACACTTTTCGCACTTGTGTTAGTGTTGAAAAACCACTTTTCGCACTTGTGTTAGTGTTGAAAAACCACTTTTTGCACTTGTGATAGTGTTGAAAAACCACTTTTCGCACTTGTGTTAGTGTTGAAAAACCACTTTTCGCACTTGTGTTAGTGTTGAAAAACCACTTTTCGCACTTGTGTTAATGTTGAAAAACCACTTTTCGCACTTGTGTTAGTGTTGAAAAACCACTTTTCGCACTTGTGTTGGTGGCAGGAAACCACTTTTGCACTTGTATTAGTGTGGAAAAACCACTTTTTGCACTTGTGTTAGTGTTGAAAAACCACTTTTCGCACTTGTGTTAGTGTTGAAAAACCACTTTTCACACTTGTGTTGGTGCAGGAAACCACTTTTGCACTTGTATTAGTGTGGAAAAAACACTTTTCGAACTTGTGTTGGTGTTGACAAACCACTTTTCGCACTTGTGTTAGTGTTGAAAAAACACTTTTCGCACTTGTGTTAGTGTTGAAAAACCACTTTTCGCACTTGTGTTGGTGCAGGAAACCACTTTTGCACTTGTATTAGTGTGGAAAAAACACTTTTTGCACTTGTGATAGTGTTGCAAAACCACTTTTCGCACTTGTGTTAGTGTTGAAAAACCACTTTTCGCACTTGTGTTAGTGTTGAAAAACCACTTTTCGCACTTGTGTTGATGCAGGAAACCACTTTTGCACTTGTATTAGTGTGGAAAAAACACTTTTTGCACTTGTGATAGTGTTGAAAAACCACTTTTCGCACTTGTGTTAGTGTTGAAAAACCACTTTTCGCACTTGTGTTGGTGCAGGAAACCACTTTTGCACTTGTATTAGTGTGGAAAAACACTTTTCGCACTTGTGTTAGTGTTGAAAAATCACTTTTCGCACTTGTGTTGGTGCAGGAAACCACTTTTGCACTTGTATTAGTGTGGAAAAAACACTTTTCGCACTTGTGTTAGTGTTGAAAAAACACTTTTCGCACTTGTGTTAGTGTTGAAAACCCACTTTTCGCACTTGTGTTAGTGTTGAAAAACCACTTTTCGCACTTGTGTTGGTGCAGGAAACCACTTTTGCACTTGTATTAGTGTGGAAAAAACACTTTTCGCACTTGTGTTAGTGTTGAAAAACCACTTTTCGCACTTGTGTTAGTGTTGAAAAACCACTTTTCGCACTTGTGTTGGTGCAGGAAAACCACTTTTGCAGTTGTATTAGTGTGGAAAAAACACTTTTCGCACTTATGTTAGTGTTGAAAAACCACTTTTCGGCACTTGTGTTAGTGTTGAAAAGCCACTTTTTGCACTTGTGTTAGTGTTGAAAAACCACTTTTCGCACTTGTGTTGGTGCAGGAAACCACATTTGCACTTGTATTAGTGTGGAAAAAAACACTTTTTGCACTTGTGATAGTGTTGAAAAACCAATTTTGGCACTTGTGTTAGTGTTGAAAAACCACTTTTCGCACTTGTGTTAGTGTTGAAAAACCACTTTTCGCACTTGTGTTGGTGCAGGAAACCACATTTGCACTTGTATTAGTGTGGAAAAAACACTTTTTGCACTTGTGTTAGTGTTGAAAAACCACTTTTTGCACTTGTGTTAGTGTTGAAAAATCACTTTTCGCACTTGTGTTGGTGCAGGAAACCACTTTTGCACTTGTATTAGTGTGGAAAAAACACTTTTCGCACTTGTGTTAGTGTTGAAAAACCACTTTTCGCACTTGTGTTAGTGTTGAAAAACCACTTTTCGCACTTGTGTTAGTGTTGAAAAACCACTTTTCGCACTTGTGTTGGTGCAGGAAACCACTATTTGCACTTGTATTAGTGTGGAAAAAACACTTTTCGCACTTGTGTTAGTGTTGAAAAACCACTTTTCGCACTTGTGTTTGTGTTGAAAAACCACTTTTCGCACTTGTGTTGGTGCAGGAAACCACTTTTGCACTTGTATTAGTGTGGAAAAAACACTTTATCGCACTTGTGTTAGTGTTGAAAAACCACTTTTCGCACTTGTGTTAGTGTTGAAAAACCACTTTTCGCAATTGTGTTGGTGCAGGAAACCACTTTTGCACTTGTATTAGTGTGGAAAAAACACTTTTCGCACTTGTGTTAGTGTTGAAAAACCACTTTTTGCACTTGTGTTGGTGCAGGAAACCACTTTTGTACTTGTATTAGTGTGGAAAAAACACTTTTTGCACTTGTGTTAGTGTTGAAAAACCACTTTTTGCACTTGTGTTAGTGTTGAAAAATCACTTTTCGCACTTGTGTTGGTGCAGGAAACCACTTTTGCACTTGTATTAGTGTGGAAAAAACACTTTTCGCACTTTGTGTTAGTGTTGAAAAACCACTTTATCGCACTTGTGTTAGTGTTGAAAAACCACTTTTCGCACTTGTGAAGTGTTGAAAAACCACTTTTCGCACTTGTGTTGGTGCAGGAAACCACTTTTGTACTTGTATTAGTGTGGAAAAAAACACTTTTTGCACTTGTGTTAGTGTTGAAAAACCACTTTTCGCACTTGTGATAGTGTTGAAAAACCACTTTTCGCACTTGTGTTGGTGCAGGAAACCACTTTTGCACTTGTATTAGTGTGGAAAAAACACTTTTCGCACTTGTGTTAGTGTTGAAAAACCACTTTTCGCACTTGTGTTAGTGTTGAAAAACCACTTTTCGCACTTGAGTTAGTGTTGAAAAACCACTTTTCGCACTTGTGTTGGTGCAGGAAACCACTTTTGCACTTGTATTAGTGTGGAAAAAACACTTTTCGCACTTGTGTTAGTGTTGAAAAACCACTTTTCGCACTTGTGTTAATGTTGAAAAACCACTTTTCGCACTTGTGTTAGTGTTGAAAAACCACTTTTCGCACTTATGTTAGTGTTGAAAAAGCACATTTCGCACTTGTGTTGGTGCAGGAAACCACTTTTGCACTTGTATTAGTGTGGAAAAAACACTTTTCGCACTTGTGTTAGTGTTGAAAAACCACTTTCGCACTTGTGTTAATGTTGAAAAACCACTTTTCGCACTTGTGTTAGTGTTGAAAAACCACTTTTTGCACTTGTGATAGTGTTGAAAAACCACTTTTCGCACTTGTGTTAATGTTGAAAAACCACTTTTCGCACTTGTGTTAATGTTGAAAAACCACTTTTCGCACTTGTGTTAGTGTTGAAAAACCACTTTTCGCACTTGTGTTGGTGCAGGAAACCACTTTTGCACTTGTATTAGTGTGGAAAAAACACTTTTCGCACTTGTGTTAGTGTTGAAAAACCACTTTTCGCACTTGTGTTAGTGTTGAAAAACCACTTTTCGCACTTATGTTAGTGTTGAAAAAGCACATTTCGCACTTGTGTTGGTGCAGGAAACCACTTTTGCACTTGTATTAGTGTGGAAAAAACACTTTTCGCACTTGTGTTAGTGTTGAAAAACCACTTTTCGCACTTGTGTTAATGTTGAAAAACCACTTTTCGCACTTGTGTTAGTGTTGAAAAACCACTTTTTGCACTTGTGATAGTGTTGAAAAACCACTTTTCGCACTTGTGTTAATTGTTGAAAAACCACTTTTCGCACTTGTGTTAATGTTGAAAAACCACTTTTCGCACTTGTGTTAGTGTTGAAAAACCACTTTTCGCACTTGTGTTGGTGCAGGAAACCACTTTTGCACTTGTATTAGTGTGGAAAAAACACTTTTCGCACTTGTGTTAGTGTTGAAAAACCACTTTTCGCACTTGTGTTAGTGTTGAAAAACCACTTTTTGCACTTGTGATAGTGTTGAAAAACCACTTTTCGCACTTGTGTTAGTGTTGAAAAACCACTTTTCGCACTTGTGTTAGTGTTGAAAAACCACTTTTCGCACTTGTGTTAGTGTTGAAAAACCACTTTTCACACTTGTGTTGGTGCAGGAAACCACTTTTGCACTTGTATTAGTGTGGAAAAAACACTTTTCGAACTTGTGTTGGTGTTGAAAAACCACTTTTCGCACTTGTGTTAGTGTTGAAAAAACACTTTTCGCACTTGTGTTAGTGTTGAAAAACCACTTTTTGCACTTGTGTTAGTGTTGAAAAACCACTTTTCGCACTTGTGTTAGTGTTGAAAAACCACTTTTCGCACTTGTGTTAGTGTTGAAAAACCACTTTTCACACTTGTGTTGGTGCAGGAAACCACTTTTGCACTTGTATTAGTGTGAAAAAACACTTTTCGAACTTGTGTTGGTGTTGAAAAACCACTTTTCGCACTTGTGTTAGTGTTGAAAAAACACTTTTCGCACTTGTGTTAGTGTTGAAAAACCACTTTTCGCACTTGTGTTGGTGCAGGAAACCACTTTTGCACTTGTATTAGTGTGGAAAAAACACTTTTTGCACTTGTGATAGTGTTGCAAAACCACTTTTCGCACTTGTGTTAGTGTTGAAAAACCACTTTTCGCACTTGTGTTAGTGTTGAAAAACCACTTTTCGCACTTGTGTTGGTGCAGGAAACCACTTTTGCACTTGTATTAGTGTGGAAAAAACACTTTTCGCACTTGTGTTAGTGTTGAAAAACCACTTTTCGCACTTGTGTTAGTGTTGAAAAACCACTTTTCGCACTTGAGTTAGTGTTGAAAAACCACTTTTCGCACTTGTGTTGGTGCAGGAAACCACTTTTGCACTTGTATTAGTGTGGAAAAAACACTTTTTGCACTTGTGTTAGTGTTGAAAAACCACTTTTCGCACTTGTGTTAGTGTTGAAAAACCACTTTTCGCACTTGTGTTAGTGTTGAAAAAGCACATTTCGCACTTGTGTTGGTGCAGGAAACCACTTTTGCACTTGTATTAGTGTGGAAAAAACACTTTTCGCACTTGTGTTAGTGTTGAAAAACCACTTTTCGCACTTGTGTTAGTGTTGAAAAAGCACATTTCGCACTTGTGTTGGTGCAGGAAACCACTTTTGCACTTGTATTAGTGTGGAAAAAACACTTTTCGCACTTGTGTTAGTGTTGAAAAACCACTTTTCGCACTTGTGTTAATGTTGAAAAACCACTTTTCGCACTTGTGTTAGTGTTGAAAAACCACTTTTTGCACTTGTGATAGTGTTGAAAAACCACTTTTCGCACTTGTGATAGTGTGAAAAACCACTTTTCGCACTTGTGTTAATGTTGAAAAACCACTTTTCGCACTTGTGTTAATGTTGAAAAACCACTTTTCGCACTTGTGTTAGTGTTGAAAAACCACTTTTCGCACTTGTGTTGGTGCAGGAAACCACTTTTGCACTTGTATTAGTGTGGAAAAAACACTTTTCGCACTTGTGTTAGTGTTGAAAAACCACTTTTCGCACTTGTGTTAGTGTTGAAAAACCACTTTTTGCACTTGTGATAGTGTTGAAAAACCACTTTTCGCACTTGTGTTAGTGTTGAAAAACCACTTTTCGCACTTGTGTTAGTGTTGAAAAACCACTTTTCGCACTTGTGTTAGTGTTGAAAAACCACTTTTCACACTTGTGTTGGTGCAGGAAACCACTTTTGCACTTGTATTAGTGTGGAAAAAACACTTTTCGAACTTGTGTTGGTGTTGAAAAACCACTTTTCGCACTTGTGTTAGTGTTGAAAAAACACTTTTCGCACTTGTGTTAGTGTTGAAAAACCACTTTTTGCACTTGTGTTAGTGTTGAAAAACCACTTTTCACACTTGTGTTAGTGTTGAAAAACCACTTTTCGCACTTGTGTTAGTGTTGAAAAACCACTTTTCACACTTGTGTTGGTGCAGGAAACCACTTTTGCACTTGTATTAGTGTGGAAAAAACACTTTTCGAACTTGTGTTGGTGTTGAAAAACCACTTTTCGCACTTGTGTTAGTGTTGAAAAAACACTTTTCGCACTTGTGTTAGTGTTGAAAAACCACTTTTCGCACTTGTGTTAGTGTTGAAAAAACACTTTTCACACTTGTGTTGGTGCAGGAAACCACTTTTGCACTTGTATTAGTGTGGAAAAAACACTTTTCGAACTTGTGTTGGTGTTGAAAAACCACTTTTCGCACTTGTGTTAGTGTTGAAAAACCACTTTTCGCACTTGTGTTAGTGTTGAAAAAACACTTTTCGCACTTGTGTTAGTGTTGAAAAACCACTTTTCGCACTTGTGTTAGTGTTGAAAAACCACTTTTCGCACTTGTGTTGGTGCAGGAAACCACTTTTGCAGTTGTATTAGTGTGGAAAAAACACTTTTCGCACTTGTGTTAGTGTTGAAAAACCACTTTTCGCACTTGTGTTAGTGTTGAAAAACCACTTTTTGCACTTGTGTTAGTGTTGAAAAACCACTTTTCGCACTTGTGTTGGTGCAGGAAACCACATTTGCACTTGTATTAGTGTGGAAAAAACACTTTTTGCACTTGTGATAGTGTTGAAAAACCACTTTTGGCACTTGTGTTAGTGTTGAAAAACCACTTTTTGCACTTGTGTTAGTGTTGAAAAATCACTTTTCGCACTTGTGTTGGTGCAGGAAACCACTTTTGCACTTGTATTAGTGTGGAAAAAACACTTTTCGCACTTGTGTTAGTGTTGAAAAACCACTTTTCGCACTTGTGTTAGTGTTGAAAAACCACTTTTCGCACTTGTGTTAGTGTTGAAAAACCACTTTTCGCACTTGTGTTGGTGCAGGAAACCACTTTTGCACTTGTATTAGTGTGGAAAAAACACTTTTCGCACTTGTGTTAGTGTTGAAAAACCACTTTTCGCACTTGTGTTGGTGCAGGAAACCACTTTTGCACTTGTATTAGTGTGGAAAAAACACTTTTCGCACTTGTGTTAGTGTTGAAAAACCACTTTTCGCACTTGTGTTAGTGTTGAAAAACCACTTTTCGCACTTGTGTTGGTGCAGGAAACCACTTTTGCACTTGTATTAGTGTGGAAAAAACACTTTTCGCACTTGTGTTAGTGTTGAAAAACCACTTTTCGCACGTGTGTTGGTGCAGGAAACCACTTTTGCACTTGTATTAGTGTGGAAAAAACACTTTTTGCACTTGTGTTAGTGTTGAAAAACCACTTTTTGCACTTGTGTTAGTGTTGAAAAATCACTTTTCGCACTTGTGTTGGTGCAGGAAACCACTTTTGCACTTGTATTAGTGTGGAAAAAAACACTTTTCGCACTTGTGTTAGTGTTGAAAAACCACTTTTCGCACTTGTGTTAGTGTTGAAAAACCACTTTTCGCACTTGTGTTAGTGTTGAAAAACCACTTTTCGCACTTGTGTTGGTGCAGGAAACCACTTTTGCACTTGTATTAGTGTGGAAAAACACTTTCCGCACTTGTGTTAGTGTTGAAAAACCACTTTTCGCACTTGTGTTAGTGTTGAAAAACCACTTTTCGCACTTGAGTTAGTGTTGAAAAACCACTTTTCGCACTTGTGTTGGTGCAGGAAACCACTTTTGCACTTGTATTAGTGTGGAAAAACCACTTTTCGCACTTGTGTTAGTGTTGAAAAACCACTTTTCGCACTTGTGTTAGTGTTGAAAAACCACTTTTCGCACTTGTGTTAGTGTTGAAAAACCACATTTCGCACTTGTGTTGGTGCAGGAAAACACTTTTGCACTTGTATTAGTGTGGAAAAAACACTTTTCGCACTTGTGTTAGTGTTGAAAAACCACTTTTCGCACTTGTGTTAATGTTGAAAAACCACTTTTCGCACTTGTGTTAGTGTTGAAAAACCACTTTTTGCACTTGTGATAGTGTTGAAAAACCACTTTTCGCACTTGTGTTAATGTTGAAAAACCACTTTTCGCACTTGTGTTAATGTTGAAAAACCACTTTTCGCACTTGTGTTAGTGTTGAAAAACCACTTTTCGCACTTGTGTTGGTGCAGGAAACCACTTTTGCACTTGTATTAGTGTGGAAAAAACACTTTTCGCACTTGTGTTAGTGTTGAAAAACCACTTTTCGCACTTGTGTTAGTGTTGAAAAACCACTTTTTGCACTTGTGATAGTGTTGAAAAACCACTTTTCGCACTTGTGTTAGTGTTGAAAAACCACTTTTTGCACTTGTGTTAGTGTTGAAAAACCACTTTTCGCACTTGTGTTGGTGCAGGAAACCACATTTGCACTTGTATTAGTGTGGAAAAAACACTTTTTGCACTTGTGATAGTGTTGAAAAACCACTTTTGGCACTTGTGTTAGTGTTGAAAAACCACTTTTTGCACTTGTGTTAGTGTTGAAAAATCACTTTTCGCACTTGTGTTGGTGCAGGAAACCACTTTTGCACTTGTATTAGTGTGGAAAAAACACTTTTCGCACTTGTGTTAGTGTTGAAAAACCACTTTTCGCACTTGTGTTAGTGTTGAAAAACCACTTTTCGCACTTGTGTTAGTGTTGAAAAACCACTTTTCGCACTTGTGTTGGTGCAGGAAACCACTTTTGCACTTGTATTAGTGTGGAAAAAACACTTTTCGCACTTGTGTTAGTGTTGAAAAACCACTTTTCGCACTTGTGTTGGTGCAGGAAACCACTTTTGCACTTGTATTAGTGTGGAAAAAACACTTTTCGCACTTGTGTTAGTGTTGAAAAACCACTTTTCGCACTTGTGTTAGTGTTGAAAAACCACTTTTCGCACTTGTGTTGGTGCAGGAAACCACTTTTGCACTTGTATTAGTGTGGAAAAAACACTTTTCGCACTTGTGTTAGTGTTGAAAAACCACTTTTCGCACGTGTGTTGGTGCAGGAAACCACTTTTGCACTTGTATTAGTGTGGAAAAAACACTTTTTGCACTTGTGTTAGTGTTGAAAAACCACTTTTTGCACTTGTGTTAGTGTTGAAAAATCACTTTTCGCACTTGTGTTGGTGCAGGAAACCACTTTTGCACTTGTATTAGTGTGGAAAAAACACTTTTCGCACTTGTGTTAGTGTTGAAAAACCACTTTTCGCACTTGTGTTAGTGTTGAAAAACCACTTTTCGCACTTGTGTTAGTGTTGAAAAACCACTTTTCGCACTTGTGTTGGTGCAGGAAACCACTTTTGCACTTGTATTAGTGTGGAAAAACACTTTCCGCACTTGTGTTAGTGTTGAAAAAAACACTTTTCGCACTTGTGTTAGTGTTGAAAAACCACTTTTCGCACTTGAGTTAGTGTTGAAAAACACCACTTTTCGCACTTGTGTTGGTGCAGGAAACCACTTTTGCACTTGTATTAGTGTGGAAAAACCACTTTTCGCACTTGTGTTAGTGTTGAAAAACCACTTTTCGCACTTGTGTTAGTGTTGAAAAACCACTTTTCGCACTTGTGTTAGTGTTGAAAAACCACATTTCGCACTTGTGTTGGTGCAGGAAAACACTTTTGCACTTGTATTAGTGTGGAAAAAACACTTTTCGCACTTGTGTTAGTGTTGAAAAACCACTTTTCGCACTTGTGTTAATGTTGAAAAACCACTTTTCGCACTTGTGTTAGTGTTGAAAAACCACTTTTTGCACTTGTGATAGTGTTGAAAAACCACTTTTCGCACTTGTGTTAATGTTGAAAAACCACTTTTCGCACTTGTGTTAATGTTGAAAAACCACTTTTCGCACTTGTGTTAGTGTTGAAAAACCACTTTTCGCACTTGTGTTGGTGCAGGAAACCACTTTTGCACTTGTATTAGTGTGGAAAAAACACTTTTCGCACTTGTGTTAGTGTTGAAAAACCACTTTTCGCACTTGTGTTAGTGTTGAAAAACCACTTTTTGCACTTGTGATAGTGTTGAAAAACCACTTTTCGCACTTGTGTTAGTGTTGAAAAACCACTTTTCGCACTTGTGTTAGTGTTGAAAAACCACTTTTCGCACTTGTGTTAGTGTTGAAAAACCACTTTTCACACTTGTGTTGGTGCAGGAAACCACTTTTGCACTTGTATTAGTGTGGAAAAAACACTTTTCGAACTTGTGTTGGTGTTGAAAAACCACTTTTCGCACTTGTGTTAGTGTTGAAAAAACACTTTTCGCACTTGTGTTAGTGTTGAAAAACCACTTTTTGCACTTGTGTTAGTGTTGAAAAACCACTTTTCGCACTTGTGTTAGTGTTGAAAAACCACTTTTCACACTTGTGTTGGTGCAGGAAACCACTTTTGCACTTGTATTAGTGTGGAAAAAACACTTTTCGAACTTGTGTTGGTGTTGAAAAACCACTTTTCGCACTTGTGTTAGTGTTGAAAAAACACTTTTCGCACTTGTGTTAGTGTTGAAAAACCACTTTTCGCACTTGTGTTGGTGCAGGAAACCACTTTTGCACTTGTATTAGTGTGGAAAAAACACTTTTTGCACTTGTGATAGTGTTGCAAAACCACTTTTCGCACTTGTGTTAGTGTTGAAAAACCACTTTTCGCACTTGTGTTAGTGTTGAAAAACCACTTTTCGCACTTGTGTTGGTGCAGGAAACCACTTTTGCACTTGTATTAGTGTGGAAAAAAACACTTTTTGCACTTGTGATAGTGTTGAAAAACCACTTTTCGCACTTGTGTTAGTGTTGAAAAACCACTTTTCGCACTTGTGTTGGTGCAGGAAACCACTTTTGCACTTGTATTAGTGTGGAAAAACACTTTTCGCACTTGTGTTAGTGTTGAAAAATCACTTTTCGCACTTGTGTTGGTGCAGGAAACCACTTTTGCACTTGTATTAGTGTGGAAAAAACACTTTTCGCACTTGTGTTAGTGTTGAAAAACCACTTTTCGCAGTTGTGTTAGTGTTGAAAAACCACTTTTCGCACTTGTGTTGGTGCAGGAAACCACTTTTGCACTTGTATTAGTGTGGAAAAAACACTTTTCGCACTTGTGTTAGTGTTGAAAACCACTTTTCGCACTTGTGTTAGTGTTGAAAAACCACTTTTCGCACTTGAGTTAGTGTTGAAAAATCACTTTTCGCACTTGTGTTGGTGCAGGAAACCACTTTTTCACTTGTATTAGTGTGGAAAAACACTTTCCGCACTTGTGTTAGTGTTGAAAAACCACTTTTCGCAGTTGTGTTAGTGTTGAAAAACCACTTTTCGCACTTGTGTTGGTGCAGGAAACCACTTTTGCACTTGTATTAGTGTGGAAAAAACACTTTTCGCACTTGTGTTAGTGTTGAAAAACCACTTTTCGCACTTGTGTTAGTGTTGAAAAACCACTTTTCGCACTTGAGTTAGTGTTGAAAAACCACTTTTGCACTTGTATTAGTGTGGAAAAAACACTTTTCGCACTTGTGTTAGTGTTGAAAAAACCACTTTTCGCACTTGTGTTAGTGTTGAAAAACCACTTTTCGCACTTGTGTTAGTGTTGAAAAACCACTTTTCGCACTTGTGTTGGTGCAGGAGAAACCACTTTTTGCACTTGTATTAGTGTGGAAAAAACACTTTCCGCACTTGTGTTAGTGTTGAAAAACCACTTTTCGCACTTGTGTTAGTGTTGAAAAACCACTTTTACGCACTTGAGTTAGTGTTGAAAAACCACTTTTCGCACTTGTGTTGGTGCAGGAAACCACATTTTGCACTTGTATTAGTGTGGAAAAACACTTTTCGCACTTGTGTTAGTGTTGAAAAACCACTTTTCGCACTTAGTGTTAGTGTTGAAAAACCACTTTTCGCACTTGTGTTAGTGTTGAAAAACCACTTTCGCACTTGTGTTGGTGCAGGAAAACACTTTTGCAACTTGTATTAGGTGTGGAAAAACACTTTTCGCACTTGTGAATTTAGTGTTTGAAAAACCACTTTTCGCACTTGTGTTAATGTTGAAAAACAACTTTTCCGCACTTGTGTTAGTGTTGAAAAACCACTTTTTGCACTTGTGATAGTGTTGAAAAACCACTTTTCGCACTTGTGTTAATGTTGAAAAACCACTTTTCGCACTTGTGTTAATGTTGAAAAACCACTTTTCGCACTTGTGTTAGGTGTTGAAAAACCACTTTTCGCACTTGTGTTGGTGCAGGAAACCACTTTTGCACTTGTATTAGTGTGGAAAAAACACTTTTCGCACTTGTGTTAGTGTTGAAAAACCACTTTTCGCACTTGTGTTAGTGTTGATGAAAAACCACTTTTTGCACTTGTGATAGTGTTGAAAAACCACTTTTCGCACTTGTGTTAGTGTTGAAAAACCACTTTTTGCACTTGTGTTAGTGTTGAAAAAACCACTTTTCGCACTTGTGTTGGTGCAGGAAACCACATTTGCACTTGTATTAGTGTTGGAAAAAACACTTTTGCACTTGTGATAGTGTTGAAAAACCACTTTTGGCACTTGTGTTAGTGTTGAAAAACCACTTTTTGCACTTGTGTTAGTGTTGAAAAATCACTTTTCGCACTTGTGTTGGTGCAGGAAACCACTTTTGCACTTGTATTAGTGTGGAAAAAACACTTTTCGCACTTGTGTTAGTGTTGAAAAACCACTTTTCGCACTTGTGTTAGTGTTGAAAAACCACTTTTCGCACTTGTGTTAGTGTTGGAAAAACCACTTTCGCACTTGTGTTGGTGCAGGAAACCACTTTTTGCACTTGTATTAGTGTGGAAAAAAACACTTTTCGCACTTGTGTTAGTGTTGAAAAACCACTTTTCGCACTTGTGTTGGTGCAGGAAACCACTTTTGCACTTGTATTAGTGTGGAAAAAACACTTTTCGCACTTGTGTTAGTGTTGAAAAACCACTTTTCGCACTTGTGTTAGTGTTGAAAAACCACTTTTCGCACTTGTGTTGGTGCAGGAAACCACTTTTGCACTTGTATTAGTGTGGAAAAAACACTTTTCGCACTTGTGTTAGTGTTGAAAAACCACTTTTCGCACGTGTCGTTGGTGCAGGAAACCACTTTTGCACTTGTATTAGTGTGGAAAAAACACTTTTTGCACTCTTGTGTTAGTGTTGAAAAACCACTTTTTGGCACTTGTGTTAGTGTTGAAAAATCACTTTTCGCACTTGTGTTGGTGCAGGGAAACCACTTTTGCACTTGTATTAGTGTGGAAAAAAACACTTTTCGCACTTGTGTTAGTGTTGAAAAACCACTTTTCGTCACTTGTGTTAGTGTTGAAAAACCACTTTTCGCACTTGTGTTAGTGTTGAAAAACCACTTTTCCGCACTTGTGTTGGTGCAGGAACCACTTTTTGCACTTGTATTAGTGTGGAAAAACACTTTTCCGCACTTGTGTTAGTGTTGAAAAAACACTTTTCGCACTTGTGTTAGTGTTGAAAAAACACTATTTCGCACTTGAGTTAGTGTTGAAAAACCACTTTTCGCAACTTGTGTTGGTGCAGGAAACCACTTTTGCACTTGTATTAGTGTGGAAAAACCACTTTTTCGCACTTGTTGTTAGTGTTGAAAAAACCACTTTTTCGCACTTGTTGTTAGTGTTGAAAAACCCACTTTTCGCACTTGTGTTAGTGTTGAAAAACCACATTTCGCACTTGTGTTGGTGCAGGAAAACACTTTTTGCACTTGTATTAGTGTGGAAAAAACACTTTTCGCACTTGTGTTAGTGTTGAAAAACCACTTTTCGCACTTGTGTTAATGTTGAAAAACCACTTTTCGCACTTGTGTTAGTGTTGAAAAACCACTTTTTGCACTTGTGATAGTGTTGAAAAAACCACTTTTCGCACTTGTGTTAATGTTGAAAAACCACTTTTCGCACTTGTGTTAAGTGTTGAAAACCACTTTTCGCACTTGTGTTAGTGTTGAAAAACCACTTTTCGCACTTGTTGGTGCAGGAAACCACTTTTGCACGTGTATAGGTGAAAAAACACTTTTCGCACTTGTGTTAGTGTTGAAAAACCACTTTTCGCACTTGTGTTAGTGTTGAAAAACCACTTTTTGCACTTGTGATAGTGTTGAAAAACCACTTTTCGCACTTGTGTTAGTGGTTGAAAAACCACTTTTCGCACTTGTGTTAGTGTTGAAAAACCACTTTTCGCACTTGTGTTTAGTGTTGAAAAACCACTTTTTCACACTTGTGTTGGTGCAGGAAACCACTTTTGCACTTGTATTAGTGTGGAAAAAACACTTTTCGAACTTGTGTTGGTGTTGAAAAACCACTTTTCGCACTTGTGTTAGTGTTGAAAAAACACTTTTCGCACTTGTGTTAGTGTTGAAAAACCACTTTTTGCACTTGTGTTAGTGTTGAAAAACCACTTTCGCACTTGTGTTAGTGTTGAAAAACCACTTTTCACACTTGTGTTGTGCAGGAAACCACTTTTGCACTTGTATTAGTGTGGAAAAAACACTTTTCGAACTTGTGTTGGTGTTGAAAAACCACTTTTCGCACTGTGTTAGTGTTGAAAAAACACTTTTCGCACTTGTGTTAGTGTTGAAAAACCACTTTTCGCACTTGTGTTGGTGCAGGAAACCACTTTTGCACTTGTATTAGTGTGGAAAAAACACTTTTTGCACTTGTGATAGTGTTGCAAAAACCACTTTTCGCACTTGTGTTAGTGTTGAAAAAACCACTTTTCGCACTTGTGGTTAGTGTTGAAAAACCACTTTTCGCACTGTGTTGGTGCAGGAAACCACTTTTGCACTTGTATTAGTGTGGAAAAAACACTTTTTGCACTGTGATAGTGTTGAAAAACCACTTTTCGCACTTGTGTTTAGTGTTGAAAAACCACTTTTCGCACTTGTGTTGGTGCAGGAAACCACTTTGCACTGTATTAGTGTGGAAAAACACTTTTCGCACTTGTGTTAGTGTTGAAAAAATCACTTTTCGCACTTGTGTTGGTGCAGGAAACCACTTTTGCACTTGTATTAGTGTGGAAAAAACACTTTTCGCACTTGTGTTAGTGTTGAAAAACCACTTTTCGCAGTTGTGTTAGTGTTGAAAAACCACTTTTCGCACTTGTGTTGTGCAGGAAACCACTTTGCACTTGTATAGTGTGGAAAAAACACTTTTCGCACTTGTGTTAGTGTTGAAAAAACCACTTTTCGCACTTGTGTTAGTGTTGAAAAACCACTTTTCGCACTTGTGTTAGTGTTGAAAAACCACTTTTCGCACTTGTGTTGGTGCAGGAAACCACTTTTTCACTTGTATTAGTGTGGAAAAACACTTTCCGCACTTGTGTTAGTGTTGAAAAACCACTTTTCGCACTTGTGTTAGTGTTGAAAAACCACTTTTCGCACTTGAGTTAGTGTTGAAAAACCACTTTTCGCACTTGTGTTGGTGCAGGAAACCACTTTTGCACTTGTATTAGTGTGGAAAAACCACTTTTCGCACTTGTGTTAGTGTTGAAAAACCACTTTTCGCACTTGTGTTAGTGTTGAAAAACCACTTTTCGCACTTGTGTTAGTGTTGAAAAACCACATTTCGCACTTGTGTTGGTGCAGGAAAACACTTTTGCACTTGTATTAGTGTGGAAAAAACACTTTTCGCACTTGTGTTAGTGTTGAAAAACCACTTTTCGCACTTGTGTTAATGTTGAAAAACCACTTTTCGCACTTGTGTTAGTGTTGAAAAACCACTTTTTGCACTTGTGATAGTGTTGAAAAACCACTTTTCGCACTTGTGTTAATGTTGAAAAACCACTTTTCGCACTTGTGTTAATGTTGAAAAACCACTTTTCGCACTTGTGTTAGTGTTGAAAAACCACTTTTCGCACTTGTGTTGGTGCAGGAAACCACTTTTGCACTTGTATTAGTGTGGAAAAAACACTTTTCGCACTTGTGTTAGTGTTGAAAAACCACTTTTCGCACTTGTGTTAGTGTTGAAAAACCACTTTTTGCACTTGTGATAGTGTTGAAAAACCACTTTTCGCACTTGTGTTAGTGTTGAAAAACCACTTTTCGCACTTGTGTTAGTGTTGAAAAACCACTTTTCGCACTTGTGTTAGTGTTGAAAAACCACTTTTCACACTTGTGTTGGTGCAGGAAACCACTTTTGCACTTGTATTAGTGTGGAAAAAACACTTTTCGAACTTGTGTTGGTGTTGAAAAACCACTTTTCGCACTTGTGTTAGTGTTGAAAAAACACTTTTCGCACTTGTGTTAGTGTTGAAAAAACACTTTTTGCACTTGTGTTAGTGTTGAAAAAACCACTTTTCATACTTGTGTTAGTGTTGAAAAACCACTTTTCACACTTGTGTTGGTGCAGGAAACCACTTTTGCACTTGTATTAGTGTGGAAAAAACACTTTTCGAACTTGTGTTGGTGTTGAAAAACGACTTTTCGCACTTGTGTTAGTGTTGAAAAAACACTTTTCGCACTTGTGTTAGTGTTGAAAAACCACTTTTCGCACTTGTGTTGGTGCAGGAAACCACTTTTGCACTTGTATTAGTGTGGAAAAAACACTTTTTGCACTTGTGATAGTGTTGCAAAACCACTTTTCGCACTTGTGTTAGTGTTGAAAAACCACTTTTCGCACTTGTGTTAGTGTTGAAAAACCACTTTTCGCACTTGTGTTGGTGCAGGAAACCACTTTTGCACTTGTATTAGTGTGGAAAAAACACTTTTTGCACTTGTGATAGTGTTGAAAAACCACTTTTCGCACTTGTGTTAGTGTTGAAAAACCACTTTTCGCACTTGTGTTGGTGCAGGAAACCACTTTTGCACTTGTATTAGTGTGGAAAAACACTTTTCGCACTTGTGTTAGTGTTGAAAAATCACTTTTCGCACTTGTGTTGGTGCAGGAAACCACTTTTGCACTTGTATTAGTGTGGAAAAAACACTTTTCGCACTTGTGTTAGTGTTGAAAAACCACTTTTCGCAGTTGTGTTAGTGTTGAAAAACCACTTTTCGCACTTGTGTTGGTGCAGGAAACCACTTTTGCACTTGTATTAGTGTGGAAAAAACACTTTTCGCACTTGTGTTAGTGTTGAAAAAACACTTTTCGCACTTGTGTTAGTGTTGAAAAACCACTTTTCGCACTTGTGTTAGTGTTGAAAAACCACTTTTCGCACTTGTGTTGGTGCAGGAAACCACTTTTGCACTTGTATTAGTGTGGAAAAAACACTTTTCGCACTTGTGTTAGTGTTGAAAAACCACTTTTCGCACTTGTGTTAGTGTTGAAAAACCACTTTTCGCACTTGTGTTGGTGCAGGAAACCACTTTTGCAGTTGTATTAGTGTGGAAAAAACACTTTTCGCACTTATGTTAGTGTTGAAAAACCACTTTTCGCACTTGTGTTAGTGTTGAAAAACCACTTTTTGCACTTGTGTTAGTGTTGAAAAACCACTTTTCGCACTTGTGTTGGTGCAGGAAACCACATTTGCACTTGTATTAGTGTGGAAAAAACACTTTTTGCACTTGTGATAGTGTTGAAAAACCAATTTTGGCACTTGTGTTAGTGTTGAAAAACCACTTTTCGCACTTGTGTTAGTGTTGAAAAACCACTTTTCGCACTTGTGTTGGTGCAGGAAACCACATTTGCACTTGTATTAGTGTGGAAAAAACACTTTTTGCACTTGTGTTAGTGTTGAAAAACCACTTTTTGCACTTGTGTTAGTGTTGAAAAATCACTTTTCGCACTTGTGTTGGTGCAGGAAACCACTTTTGCACTTGTATTAGTGTGGAAAAAACACTTTTCGCACTTGTGTTAGTGTTGAAAAACCACTTTTCGCACTTGTGTTAGTGTTGAAAAACCACTTTTCGCACTTGTGTTAGTGTTGAAAAACCACTTTTCGCACTTGTGTTGGTGCAGGAAACCACTTTTGCACTTGTATTAGTGTGGAAAAAACACTTTTCGCACTTGTGTTAGTGTTGAAAAACCACTTTTCGCACTTGTGTTAGTGTTGAAAAACCACTTTCGCACTTGTGTTGGTGCAGGAAACCACTTTTGCACTTGTATTAGTGTGGAAAAAACACTTTTCGCACTTGTGTTAGTGTTGAAAAACCACTTTTCGCACTTGTGTTAGTGTTGAAAAACCACTTTTCGCACTTGTGTTGGTGCAGGAAACCACTTTTGCACTTGTATTAGTGTGGAAAAAACACTTTTCGCACTTGTGTTAGTGTTGAAAAACCACTTTTTGCACTTGTGTTGGTGCAGGAAACCACTTTTGTACTTGTATTAGTGTGGAAAAAACACTTTTTGCACTTGTGTTAGTGTTGAAAAACCACTTTTTGCACTTGTGTTAGTGTTGAAAAATCACTTTTCGCACTTGTGTTGGTGCAGGAAACCACTTTTGCACTTGTATTAGTGTGGAAAAAACACTTTTCGCACTTGTGTTAGTGTTGAAAAACCACTTTTCGCACTTGTGTTAGTGTTGAAAAACCACTTTTCGCACTTGGGTTAGTGTTGAAAAACCACTTTTCGCACTTGTGTTGGTGCAGGAAACCACTTTTGCACTTGTATTAGTGTGGAAAAAACACTTTTCGCACTTGTGTTAGTGTTGAAAAACCACTTTTCGCACTTGTGTTAGTGTTGAAAAACCACTTTTCGCACTTGAGTTAGTGTTGAAAAACCACTTTTCGCACTTGTGTTGGTGCAGGAAACCACTTTTGCACTTGTATTAGTGTGGAAAAAACACTTTTCGCACTTGTGTTAGTGTTGAAAAACCACTTTTCGCACTTGTGTTAGTGTTGAAAAACCACTTTTCGCACTTATGTTAGTGTTGAAAAAGCACATTTCGCACTTGTGTTGGTGCAGGAAACCACTTTTGCACTTGTATTAGTGTGGAAAAAACACTTTTCGCACTTGTGTTAGTGTTGAAAAACCACTTTTCGCACTTGTGTTAATGTTGAAAAACCACTTTTTGCACTTGTGTTCGTGTTGAAAAACCACTTTTTGCACTTGTGATAGTGTTGAAAAACCACTTTTCGCACTTGTGTTAATGTTGAAAAACCACTTTTCGCACTTGTGTTAATGTTGAAAAACCACTTTTCGCACTTGTGTTAGTGTTGAAAAACCACTTTTCGCACTTGTGTTGGTGCAGGAAACCACTTTTGCACTTGTATTAGTGTGGAAAAAACACTTTTCGCACTTGTGTTAGTGTTGAAAAACCACTTTTCGCACTTGTGTTAGTGTTGAAAAACCACTTTTTGCACTTGTGATAGTGTTGAAAAACCACTTTTCGCACTTGTGTTAGTGTTGAAAAACCACTTTTCGCACTTGTGTTAGTGTTGAAAAACCACTTTTCGCACTTGTGTTAGTGTTGAAAAACCACTTTTCACACTTGTGTTGGTGCAGGAAACCACTTTTGCACTTGTATTAGTATGGAAAAAACACTTTTCGAACTTGTGTTGGTGTTGAAAAACCACTTTTCGCACTTGTGTTAGTGTTGAAAAAACACTTTTCGCACTTGTGTTAGTGTTGAAAAACCACTTTTTGCACTTGTGTTAGTGTTGAAAAACCACTTTTCGCACTTGTGTTAGTGTTGAAAAACCACTTTTCGCACTTGTGTTAGTGTTGAAAAACCACTTTTCACACTTGTGTTGGTGCAGGAAACCACTTTTGCACTTGTATTAGTGTGGAAAAAACACTTTTCGAACTTGTGTTGGTGTTGAAAAACCACTTTTCGCACTTGTGTTAGTGTTGAAAAAACACTTTTCGCACTTGTGTTAGTGTTGAAAAACCACTTTTCGCACTTGTGTTGGTGCAGGAAACCACTTTTGCACTTGTATTAGTGTGGAAAAAACACTTTTTGCACTTGTGATAGTGTTGCAAAACCACTTTTCGCACTTGTGTTAGTGTTGAAAAACCACTTTTCGCACTTGTGTTAGTGTTGAAAAACCACTTTTCGCACTTGTGTTGGTGCAGGAAACCACTTTTGCACTTGTATTAGTGTGGAAAAAACACTTTTCGCACTTGTGTTAGTGTTGAAAAACCACTTTTCGCACTTGTGTTAGTGTTGAAAAACCACTTTTCGCACTTGAGTTAGTGTTGAAAAACCACTTTTCGCACTTGTGTTGGTGCAGGAAACCACTTTTGCACTTGTATTAGTGTGGAAAAAACACTTTTTGCACTTGTGTTAGTGTTGAAAAACCACTTTTCGCACTTGTGTTAGTGTTGAAAAACCACTTTTCGCACTTGTGTTAGTGTTGAAAAAGCACATTTCGCACTTGTGTTGGTGCAGGAAACCACTTTTGCACTTGTATTAGTGTGGAAAAAACACTTTTCGCACTTGTGTTAGTGTTGAAAAACCACTTTTCGCACTTGTGTTAGTGTTGAAAAAGCACATTTCGCACTTGTGTTGGTGCAGGAAACCACTTTTGCACTTGTATTAGTGTGGAAAAAACACTTTTCGCACTTGTGTTAGTGTTGAAAAACCACTTTTCGCACTTGTGTTAATGTTGAAAAACCACTTTTCGCACTTGTGTTAGTGTTGAAAAACCACTTTTTGCACTTGTGATAGTGTTGAAAAACCACTTTTCGCACTTGTGTTAATGTTGAAAAACCACTTTTCGCACTTGTGTTAATGTTGAAAAACCACTTTTCGCACTTGTGTTAGTGTTGAAAAACCACATTTCGCACTTGTGTTGGTGCAGGAAAACACTTTTGCACTTGTATTAGTGTGGAAAAAACACTTTTCGCACTTGTGTTAGTGTTGAAAAACCACTTTTCGCACTTGTGTTAATGTTGAAAAACCACTTTTCGCACTTGTGTTAGTGTTGAAAAACCACTTTTTGCACTTGTGATAGTGTTGAAAAACCACTTTTCGCACTTGTGTTAATGTTGAAAAACCACTTTTCGCACTTGTGTTAATGTTGAAAAACCACTTTTCGCACTTGTGTTAGTGTTGAAAAACCACTTTTCGCACTTGTGTTGGTGCAGGAAACCACTTTTGCACTTGTATTAGTGTGGAAAAAACACTTTTCGCACTTTTGTTTGTGTTGAAAAACCACTTTTCGCACTTGTGTTAGTGTTGAAAAACCACTTTTTGCACTTGTGATAGTGTTGAAAAACCACTTTTCGCACTTGTGTTAGTGTTGAAAAACCACTTTTCGCACTTGTGTTAGTGTTGAAAAACCACTTTTCGCACTTGTGTTAGTGTTGAAAAACCACTTTTCACACTTGTGTTGGTGCAGGAAACCACTTTTGCACTTGTATTAGTGTGGAAAAAACACTTTTCGAACTTGTGTTGGTGTTGAAAAACCACTTTTCGCACTTGTGTTAGTGTTGAAAAAACACTTTTCGCACTTGTGTTAGTGTTGAAAAACCACTTTTTGCACTTGTGTTAGTGTTGAAAAACCACTTTTCGCACTTGTGTTAGTGTTGAAAAACCACTTTTCGCACTTGTGTTAGTGTTGAAAAACCACTTTTCACACTTGTGTTGGTGCAGGAAACCACTTTTGCACTTGTATTAGTGTGGAAAAAACACTTTTCGAACTTGTGTTGGTGTTGAAAAACGACTTTTCGCACTTGTGTTAGTGTTGAAAAAACACTTTTCGCACTTGTGTTAGTGTTGAAAAACCACTTTTCGCACTTGTGTTGGTGCAGGAAACCACTTTTGCACTTGTATTAGTGTGGAAAAAACACTTTTTGCACTTGTGATAGTGTTGCAAAACCACTTTTCGCACTTGTGTTAGTGTTGAAAAACCACTTTTCGCACTTGTGTTAGTGTTGAAAAACCACTTTTCGCACTTGTGTTGGTGCAGGAAACCACTTTTGCACTTGTATTAGTGTGGAAAAAACACTTTTTGCACTTGTGATAGTGTTGAAAAACCACTTTTCGCACTTGTGTTAGTGTTGAAAAACCACTTTTCGCACTTGTGTTGGTGCAGGAAACCACTTTTGCACTTGTATTAGTGTGGAAAAACACTTTTCGCACTTGTGTTAGTGTTGAAAAATCACTTTTCGCACTTGTGTTGGTGCAGGAAACCACTTTTGCACTTGTATTAGTGTGGAAAAAACACTTTTCGCACTTGTGTTAGTGTTGAAAAACCACTTTTCGCAGTTGTGTTAGTGTTGAAAAACCACTTTTCGCACTTGTGTTGGTGCAGGAAACCACTTTTGCACTTGTATTAGTGTGGAAAAAACACTTTTCGCACTTGTGTTAGTGTTGAAAAAACACTTTTCGCACTTGTGTTAGTGTTGAAAAACCACTTTTCGCACTTGTGTTAGTGTTGAAAAACCACTTTTCGCACTTGTGTTGGTGCAGGAAACCACTTTTGCACTTGTATTAGTGTGGAAAAAACACTTTTCGCACTTGTGTTAGTGTTGAAAAACCACTTTTCGCACTTGTGTTAGTGTTGAAAAACCACTTTTCGCACTTGTGTTGGTGCAGGAAACCACTTTTGCAGTTGTATTAGTGTGGAAAAAACACTTTTCGCACTTATGTTAGTGTTGAAAAACCACTTTTCGCACTTGTGTTAGTGTTGAAAAACCACTTTTTGCACTTGTGTTAGTGTTGAAAAACCACTTTTCGCACTTGTGTTGGTGCAGGAAACCACATTTGCACTTGTATTAGTGTGGAAAAAACACTTTTTGCACTTGTGATAGTGTTGAAAAACCAATTTTGGCACTTGTGTTAGTGTTGAAAAACCACTTTTCGCACTTGTGTTAGTGTTGAAAAACCACTTTTCGCACTTGTGTTGGTGCAGGAAACCACATTTGCACTTGTATTAGTGTGGAAAAAACACTTTTTGCACTTGTGTTAGTGTTGAAAAACCACTTTTTGCACTTGTGTTAGTGTTGAAAAATCACTTTTCGCACTTGTGTTGGTGCAGGAAACCACTTTTGCACTTGTATTAGTGTGGAAAAAACACTTTTCGCACTTGTGTTAGTGTTGAAAAACCACTTTTCGCACTTGTGTTAGTGTTGAAAAACCACTTTTCGCACTTGTGTTAGTGTTGAAAAACCACTTTTCGCACTTGTGTTGGTGCAGGAAACCACTTTTGCACTTGTATTAGTGTGGAAAAAACACTTTTCGCACTTGTGTTAGTGTTGAAAAACCACTTTTCGCACTTGTGTTAGTGTTGAAAAACCACTTTTCGCACTTGTGTTGGTGCAGGAAACCACTTTTGCACTTGTATTAGTGTGGAAAAAACACTTTTCGCACTTGTGTTAGTGTTGAAAAACCACTTTTCGCACTTGTGTTAGTGTTGAAAAACCACTTTTCGCACTTGTGTTGGTGCAGGAAACCACTTTTGCACTTGTATTAGTGTGGAAAAAACACTTTTCGCACTTGTGTTAGTGTTGAAAAACCACTTTTTGCACTTGTGTTGGTGCAGGAAACCACTTTTGTACTTGTATTAGTGTGGAAAAAACACTTTTTGCACTTGTGTTAGTGTTGAAAAACCACTTTTTGCACTTGTGTTAGTGTTGAAAAATCACTTTTCGCACTTGTGTTGGTGCAGGAAACCACTTTTGCACTTGTATTAGTGTGGAAAAAACACTTTTCGCACTTGTGTTAGTGTTGAAAAACCACTTTTCGCACTTGTGTTAGTGTTGAAAAACCACTTTTCGCACTTGGGTTAGTGTTGAAAAACCACTTTTCGCACTTGTGTTGGTGCAGGAAACCACTTTTGCACTTGTATTAGTGTGGAAAAAACACTTTTCGCACTTGTGTTAGTGTTGAAAAACCACTTTTCGCACTTGTGTTAGTGTTGAAAAACCACTTTTCGCACTTGAGTTAGTGTTGAAAAACCACTTTTCGCACTTGTGTTGGTGCAGGAAACCACTTTTGCACTTGTATTAGTGTGGAAAAAACACTTTTCGCACTTGTGTTAGTGTTGAAAAACCACTTTTCGCACTTGTGTTAGTGTTGAAAAACCACTTTTCGCACTTATGTTAGTGTTGAAAAAGCACATTTCGCACTTGTGTTGGTGCAGGAAACCACTTTTGCACTTGTATTAGTGTGGAAAAAACACTTTTCGCACTTGTGTTAGTGTTGAAAAACCACTTTTCGCACTTGTGTTAATGTTGAAAAACCACTTTTTGCACTTGTGTTCGTGTTGAAAAACCACTTTTTGCACTTGTGATAGTGTTGAAAAACCACTTTTCGCACTTGTGTTAATGTTGAAAAACCACTTTTCGCACTTGTGTTAATGTTGAAAAACCACTTTTCGCACTTGTGTTAGTGTTGAAAAACCACTTTTCGCACTTGTGTTGGTGCAGGAAACCACTTTTGCACTTGTATTAGTGTGGAAAAAACACATTTCGCACTTGTGTTAGTGTTGAAAAACCACTTTTCGCACTTGTGTTAGTGTTGAAAAACCACTTTTTGCACTTGTGATAGTGTTGAAAAACCACTTTTCGCACTTGTGTTAGTGTTGAAAAACCACTTTTCGCACTTGTGTTAGTGTTGAAAAACCACTTTTCGCACTTGTGTTAGTGTTGAAAAACCACTTTTCACACTTGTGTTGGTGCAGGAAACCACTTTTGCACTTGTATTAGTATGGAAAAAACACTTTTCGAACTTGTGTTGGTGTTGAAAAACCACTTTTCGCACTTGTGTTAGTGTTGAAAAAACACTTTTCGCACTTGTGTTAGTGTTGAAAAACCACTTTTTGCACTTGTGTTAGTGTTGAAAAACCACTTTTCGCACTTGTGTTAGTGTTGAAAAACCACTTTTCGCACTTGTGTTAGTGTTGAAAAACCACTTTTCACACTTGTGTTGGTGCAGGAAACCACTTTTGCACTTGTATTAGTGTGGAAAAAACACTTTTCGAACTTGTGTTGGTGTTGAAAAACCACTTTTCGCACTTGTGTTAGTGTTGAAAAAACACTTTTCGCACTTGTGTTAGTGTTGAAAAACCACTTTTCGCACTTGTGTTGGTGCAGGAAACCACTTTTGCACTTGTATTAGTGTGGAAAAAACACTTTTTGCACTTGTGATAGTGTTGCAAAACCACTTTTCGCACTTGTGTTAGTATTGAAAAACCACTTTTCGCACTTGTGTTAGTGTTGAAAAACCACTTTTCGCACTTGTGTTGGTGCAGGAAACCACTTTTGCACTTGTATTAGTGTGGAAAAAACACTTTTCGCACTTGTGTTAGTGTTGAAAAACCACTTTTCGCACTTGTGTTAGTGTTGAAAAACCACTTTTCGCACTTGAGTTAGTGTTGAAAAACCACTTTTCGCACTTGTGTTGGTGCAGGAAACCACTTTTGCACTTGTATTAGTGTGGAAAAAACACTTTTTGCACTTGTGTTAGTGTTGAAAAACCACTTTTCGCACTTGTGTTAGTGTTGAAAAACCACTTTTCGCACTTGTGTTAGTGTTGAAAAAGCACATTTCGCACTTGTGTTGGTGCAGGAAACCACTTTTGCACTTGTATTAGTGTGGAAAAAACACTTTTCGCACTTGTGTTAGTGTTGAAAAACCACTTTTCGCACTTGTGTTAGTGTTGAAAAAGCACATTTCGCACTTGTGTTGGTGCAGGAAACCACTTTTGCACTTGTATTAGTGTGGAAAAAACACTTTTCGCACTTGTGTTAGTGTTGAAAAACCACTTTTCGCACTTGTGTTAATGTTGAAAAACCACTTTTCGCACTTGTGTTAGTGTTGAAAAACCACTTTTTGCACTTGTGATAGTGTTGAAAAACCACTTTTCGCACTTGTGTTAATGTTGAAAAACCACTTTTCGCACTTGTGTTAATGTTGAAAAACCACTTTTCGCACTTGTGTTAGTGTTGAAAAACCACTTTTCGCACTTGTGTTGGTGCAGGAAACCACTTTTGCACTTGTATTAGTGTGGAAAAAACACTTTTCGCACTTGTGTTAGTGTTGAAAAACCACTTTTCGCACTTGTGTTAGTGTTGAAAAACCACTTTTTGCACTTGTGATAGTGTTGAAAAACCACTTTTCGCACTTGTGTTAGTGTTGAAAAACCACTTTTCGCACTTGTGTTAGTGTTGAAAAACCACTTTTCGCACTTGTGTTAGTGTTGAAAAACCACTTTTCACACTTGTGTTGGTGCAGGAAACCACTTTTGCACTTGTATTAGTGTGGAAAAAACACTTTTCGAACTTGTGTTGGTGTTGAAAAACCACTTTTCGCACTTGTGTTAGTGTTGAAAAAACACTTTTCGCACTTGTGTTAGTGTTGAAAAACCACTTTTTGCACTTGTGTTAGTGTTGAAAAACCACTTTTCGCACTTGTGTTAGTGTTGAAAAACCACTTTTCGCACTTGTGTTAGTGTTGAAAAACCACTTTTCACACTTGTGTTGGTGCAGGAAACCACTTTTGCACTTGTATTAGTGTGGAAAAAACACTTTTCGAACTTGTGTTGGTGTTGAAAAACCACTTTTCGCACTTGTGTTAGTGTTGAAAAAACACTTTTCGCACTTGTGTTAGTGTTGAAAAACCACTTTTCGCACTTGTGTTAGTGTTGAAAAAACACTTTTCACACTTGTGTTGGTGCAGGAAACCACTTTTGCACTTGTATTAGTGTGGAAAAAACACTTTTCGAACTTGTGTTGGTGTTGAAAAACCACTTTTCGCACTTGTGTTAGTGTTGAAAAACCACTTTTCGCACTTGTGTTAGTGTTGAAAAAACACTTTTCGCACTTGTGTTAGTGTTGAAAAACCACTTTTCGCACTTGTGTTAGTGTTGAAAAACCACTTTTCGCACTTGTGTTGGTGCAGGAAACCACTTTTGCAGTTGTATTAGTGTGGAAAAAACACTTTTTGCACTTGTGATAGTGTTGAAAAACCACTTTTGGCACTTGTGTTAGTGTTGAAAAACCACTTTTTGCACTTGTGTTAGTGTTGAAAAATCACTTTTCGCACTTGTGTTGGTGCAGGAAACCACTTTTGCACTTGTATTAGTGTGGAAAAAACACTTTTCGCACTTGTGTTAGTGTTGAAAAACCACTTTTCGCACTTGTGTTAGTGTTGAAAAACCACTTTTCGCACTTGTGTTAGTGTTGAAAAACCACTTTTCGCACTTGTGTTGGTGCAGGAAACCACTTTTGCACTTGTATTAGTGTGGAAAAAACACTTTTCGCACTTGTGTTAGTGTTGAAAAACCACTTTTCGCACTTGTGTTGGTGCAGGAAACCACTTTTGCACTTGTATTAGTGTGGAAAAAACACTTTTCGCACTTGTGTTAGTGTTGAAAAACCACTTTTCGCACTTGTGTTAGTGTTGAAAAACCACTTTTCGCACTTGTGTTGGTGCAGGAAACCACTTTTGCACTTGTATTAGTGTGGAAAAAACACTTTTCGCACTTGTGTTAGTGTTGAAAAACCACTTTTCGCACTTGTGTTGGTGCAGGAAACCACTTTTGCACTTGTATTAGTGTGGAAAAAACACTTTTCGCACTTGTGTTAGTGTTGAAAAACCACTTTTCGCACTTGTGTTAGTGTTGAAAAACCACTTTTCGCACTTGTGTTAGTGTTGAAAAACCACTTTTCGCACTTGTGTTGGTGCAGGAAACCACTTTTGCACTTGTATTAGTGTGGAAAAAACACTTTTCGCACTTGTGTTAGTGTTGAAAAACCACTTTTCGCACTTGTGTTAGTGTTGAAAAACCACTTTTCGCACTTGAGTTAGTGTTGAAAAACCACTTTTCGCACTTGTGTTGGTGCAGGAAACCACTTTTGCACTTGTATTAGTGTGGAAAAAACACTTTTTGCACTTGTGTTAGTGTTGAAAAACCACTTTTCGCACTTGTGTTAGTGTTGAAAAACCACTTTTCGCACTTGTGTTAGTGTTGAAAAAGCACATTTCGCAATTGTGTTGGTGCAGGAAACCACTTTTGCACTTGTATTAGTGTGGAAAAAACACTTTTCGCACTTGTGTTAGTGTTGAAAAACCACTTTTCGCACTTGTGTTAGTGTTGAAAAAGCACATTTCGCACTTGTGTTGGTGCAGGAAACCACTTTTGCACTTGTATTAGTGTGGAAAAAACCACTTTTTGCACTTGTGATAGTGTTGAAAAACCACTTTTCGCACTTGTGTTAGTGTTGAAAAACCACTTTTCGCACTTGTGTTAATGTTGAAAAACCACTTTTCGCACTTGTGTTAGTGTTGAAAAACCACTTTTTGCACTTGTGATAGTGTTGAAAAACCACTTTTCGCACTTGTGTTAATGTTGAAAAACCACTTTTCGCACTTGTGTTAATGTTGAAAAACCACTTTTCGCACTTGTGTTAGTGTTGAAAAACCACTTTTCGCACTTGTGTTGGTGCAGGAAACCACTTTTGCACTTGTATTAGTGTGGAAAAAACACTTTTCGCACTTGTGTTAGTGTTGAAAAACCACTTTTCGCACTTGTGTTAGTGTTGAAAAACCACTTTTTGCACTTGTGATAGTGTTGAAAAACCACTTTTCGCACTTGTGTTAGTGTTGAAAAACCACTTTTCGCACTTGTGTTAGTGTTGAAAAACCACTTTTCGCACTTGTGTTAGTGTTGAAAAACCACTTTTCACACTTGTGTTGGTGCAGGAAACCACTTTTGCACTTGTATTAGTGTGGAAAAAACACTTTTCGAACTTGTGTTGGTGTTGAAAAACCACTTTTCGCACTTGTGTTAGTGTTGAAAAAACACTTTTCGCACTTGTGTTAGTGTTCAAAAACCACTTTTTGCACTTGTGTTAGTGTTGAAAAACCACTTTTCGCACTTGTGTTAGTGTTGAAAAACCACTTTTCGCACTTGTGTTAGTGTTGAAAAACCACTTTTCACACTTGTGTTGGTGCAGGAAACCACTTTTGCACTTGTATTAGTGTGGAAAAAACACTTTTCGAACTTGTGTTGGTGTTGAAAAACCACTTTTCGCACTTGTGTTAATGTTGAAAAACCACTTTTCGCACTTGTGTTAATGTTGAAAAACCACTTTTCGCACTTGTGTTAGTGTTGAAAAACCACTTTTCGCACTTGTGTTGGTGCAGGAAACCACTTTTGCACTTGTATTAGTGTGGAAAAAACACATTTCGCACTTGTGTTAGTGTTGAAAAACCACTTTTCGCACTTGTGTTAGTGTTGAAAAACCACTTTTTGCACTTGTGATAGTGTTGAAAAACCACTTTTCGCACTTGTGTTAGTGTTGAAAAACCACTTTTCGCACTTGTGTTAGTGTTGAAAAACCACTTTTCGCACTTGTGTTAGTGTTGAAAAACCACTTTTCACACTTGTGTTGGTGCAGGAAACCACTTTTGCACTTGTATTAGTATGGAAAAAACACTTTTCGAACTTGTGTTGGTGTTGAAAAACCACTTTTCGCACTTGTGTTAGTGTTGAAAAAACACTTTTCGCACTTGTGTTAGTGTTGAAAAACCACTTTTTGCACTTGTGTTAGTGTTGAAAAACCACTTTTCGCACTTGTGTTAGTGTTGAAAAACCACTTTTCGCACTTGTGTTAGTGTTGAAAAACCACTTTTCACACTTGTGTTGGTGCAGGAAACCACTTTTGCACTTGTATTAGTGTGGAAAAAACACTTTTCGAACTTGTGTTGGTGTTGAAAAACCACTTTTCGCACTTGTGTTAGTGTTGAAAAAACACTTTTCGCACTTGTGTTAGTGTTGAAAAACCACTTTTCGCACTTGTGTTGGTGCAGGAAACCACTTTTGCACTTGTATTAGTGTGGAAAAAACACTTTTTGCACTTGTGATAGTGTTGCAAAACCACTTTTCGCACTTGTGTTAGTGTTGAAAAACCACTTTTCGCACTTGTGTTAGTGTTGAAAAACCACTTTTCGCACTTGTGTTGGTGCAGGAAACCACTTTTGCACTTGTATTAGTGTGGAAAAAACACTTTTCGCACTTGTGTTAGTGTTGAAAAACCACTTTTCGCACTTGTGTTAGTGTTGAAAAACCACTTTTCGCACTTGAGTTAGTGTTGAAAAACCACTTTTCGCACTTGTGTTGGTGCAGGAAACCACTTTTGCACTTGTATTAGTGTGGAAAAAACACTTTTTGCACTTGTGTTAGTGTTGAAAAACCACTTTTCGCACTTGTGTTAGTGTTGAAAAACCACTTTTCGCACTTGTGTTAGTGTTGAAAAAGCACATTTCGCACTTGTGTTGGTGCAGGAAACCACTTTTGCACTTGTATTAGTGTGGAAAAAACACTTTTCGCACTTGTGTTAGTGTTGAAAAACCACTTTTCGCACTTGTGTTAGTGTTGAAAAAGCACATTTCGCACTTGTGTTGGTGCAGGAAACCACTTTTGCACTTGTATTAGTGTGGAAAAAACACTTTTCGCACTTGTGTTAGTGTTGAAAAACCACTTTTCGCACTTGTGTTAATGTTGAAAAACCACTTTTCGCACTTGTGTTAGTGTTGAAAAACCACTTTTTGCACTTGTGATAGTGTTGAAAAACCACTTTTCGCACTTGTGTTAATGTTGAAAAACCACTTTTCGCACTTGTGTTAATGTTGAAAAACCACTTTTCGCACTTGTGTTAGTGTTGAAAAACCACTTTTCGCACTTGTGTTGGTGCAGGAAACCACTTTTGCACTTGTATTAGTGTGGAAAAAACACTTTTCGCACTTGTGTTAGTGTTGAAAAACCACTTTTCGCACTTGTGTTAGTGTTGAAAAACCACTTTTTGCACTTGTGATAGTGTTGAAAAACCACTTTTCGCACTTGTGTTAGTGTTGAAAAACCACTTTTCGCACTTGTGTTAGTGTTGAAAAACCACTTTTCGCACTTGTGTTAGTGTTGAAAAACCACTTTTCACACTTGTGTTGGTGCAGGAAACCACTTTTGCACTTGTATTAGTGTGGAAAAAACACTTTTCGAACTTGTGTTGGTGTTGAAAAACCACTTTTCGCACTTGTGTTAGTGTTGAAAAAACACTTTTCGCACTTGTGTTAGTGTTGAAAAACCACTTTTTGCACTTGTGTTAGTGTTGAAAAACCACTTTTCGCACTTGTGTTAGTGTTGAAAAACCACTTTTCGCACTTGTGTTAGTGTTGAAAAACCACTTTTCACACTTGTGTTGGTGCAGGAAACCACTTTTGCACTTGTATTAGTGTGGAAAAAACACTTTTCGAACTTGTGTTGGTGTTGAAAAACCACTTTTCGCACTTGTGTTAGTGTTGAAAAAACACTTTTCGCACTTGTGTTAGTGTTGAAAAACCACTTTTCGCACTTGTGTTAGTGTTGAAAAAACACTTTTCACACTTGTGTTGGTGCAGGAAACCACTTTTGCACTTGTATTAGTGTGGAAAAAACACTTTTCGAACTTGTGTTGGTGTTGAAAAACCACTTTTCGCACTTGTGTTAGTGTTGAAAAACCACTTTTCGCACTTGTGTTAGTGTTGAAAAAACACTTTTCGCACTTGTGTTAGTGTTGAAAAACCACTTTTCGCACTTGTGTTAGTGTTGAAAAACCACTTTTCGCACTTGTGTTGGTGCAGGAAACCACTTTTGCAGTTGTATTAGTGTGGAAAAAACACTTTTTGCACTTGTGATAGTGTTGAAAAACCACTTTTGGCACTTGTGTTAGTGTTGAAAAACCACTTTTTGCACTTGTGTTAGTGTTGAAAAATCACTTTTCGCACTTGTGTTGGTGCAGGAAACCACTTTTGCACTTGTATTAGTGTGGAAAAAACACTTTTCGCACTTGTGTTAGTGTTGAAAAACCACTTTTCGCACTTGTGTTAGTGTTGAAAAACCACTTTTCGCACTTGTGTTAGTGTTGAAAAACCACTTTTCGCACTTGTGTTGGTGCAGGAAACCACTTTTGCACTTGTATTAGTGTGGAAAAAACACTTTTCGCACTTGTGTTAGTGTTGAAAAACCACTTTTCGCACTTGTGTTGGTGCAGGAAACCACTTTTGCACTTGTATTAGTGTGGAAAAAACACTTTTCGCACTTGTGTTAGTGTTGAAAAACCACTTTTCGCACTTGTGTTAGTGTTGAAAAACCACTTTTCGCACTTGTGTTGGTGCAGGAAACCACTTTTGCACTTGTATTAGTGTGGAAAAAACACTTTTCGCACTTGTGTTAGTGTTGAAAAACCACTTTTCGCACTTGTGTTGGTGCAGGAAACCACTTTTGCACTTGTATTAGTGTGGAAAAAACACTTTTCGCACTTGTGTTAGTGTTGAAAAACCACTTTTCGCACTTGTGTTAGTGTTGAAAAACCACTTTTCGCACTTGTGTTAGTGTTGAAAAACCACTTTTCGCACTTGTGTTGGTGCAGGAAACCACTTTTGCACTTGTATTAGTGTGGAAAAAACACTTTTCGCACTTGTGTTAGTGTTGAAAAACCACTTTTCGCACTTGTGTTAGTGTTGAAAAACCACTTTTCGCACTTGAGTTAGTGTTGAAAAACCACTTTTCGCACTTGTGTTGGTGCAGGAAACCACTTTTGCACTTGTATTAGTGTGGAAAAAACACTTTTTGCACTTGTGTTAGTGTTGAAAAACCACTTTTCGCACTTGTGTTAGTGTTGAAAAACCACTTTTCGCACTTGTGTTAGTGTTGAAAAAGCACATTTCGCAATTGTGTTGGTGCAGGAAACCACTTTTGCACTTGTATTAGTGTGGAAAAAACACTTTTCGCACTTGTGTTAGTGTTGAAAAACCACTTTTCGCACTTGTGTTAGTGTTGAAAAAGCACATTTCGCACTTGTGTTGGTGCAGGAAACCACTTTTGCACTTGTATTAGTGTGGAAAAAACCACTTTTTGCACTTGTGATAGTGTTGAAAAACCACTTTTCGCACTTGTGTTAGTGTTGAAAAACCACTTTTCGCACTTGTGTTAATGTTGAAAAACCACTTTTCGCACTTGTGTTAGTGTTGAAAAACCACTTTTTGCACTTGTGATAGTGTTGAAAAACCACTTTTCGCACTTGTGTTAATGTTGAAAAACCACTTTTCGCACTTGTGTTAATGTTGAAAAACCACTTTTCGCACTTGTGTTAGTGTTGAAAAACCACTTTTCGCACTTGTGTTGGTGCAGGAAACCACTTTTGCACTTGTATTAGTGTGGAAAAAACACTTTTCGCACTTGTGTTAGTGTTGAAAAACCACTTTTCGCACTTGTGTTAGTGTTGAAAAACCACTTTTTGCACTTGTGATAGTGTTGAAAAACCACTTTTCGCACTTGTGTTAGTGTTGAAAAACCACTTTTCGCACTTGTGTTAGTGTTGAAAAACCACTTTTCGCACTTGTGTTAGTGTTGAAAAACCACTTTTCACACTTGTGTTGGTGCAGGAAACCACTTTTGCACTTGTATTAGTGTGGAAAAAACACTTTTCGAACTTGTGTTGGTGTTGAAAAACCACTTTTCGCACTTGTGTTAGTGTTGAAAAAACACTTTTCGCACTTGTGTTAGTGTTCAAAAACCACTTTTTGCACTTGTGTTAGTGTTGAAAAACCACTTTTCGCACTTGTGTTAGTGTTGAAAAACCACTTTTCGCACTTGTGTTAGTGTTGAAAAACCACTTTTCACACTTGTGTTGGTGCAGGAAACCACTTTTGCACTTGTATTAGTGTGGAAAAAACACTTTTCGAACTTGTGTTGGTGTTGAAAAACCACTTTTCGCACTTGTGTTAGTGTTGAAAAAACACTTTTCGCACTTGTGTTAGTGTTGAAAAACCACTTTTCGCACTTGTGTTAGTGTTGAAAAAACACTTTTCACACTTGTGTTGGTGCAGGAAACCACTTTTGCACTTGTATTAGTGTGGAAAAAACACTTTTCGAACTTGTGTTGGTGTTGAAAAACCACTTTTCGCACTTGTGTTAGTGTTGAAAAAACACTTTTCGCACTTGTGTTAGTGTTGAAAAACCACTTTTCGCACTTGTGTTAGTGTTGAAAAACCACTTTTCGCACTTGTGTTGGTGCAGGAAACCACTTTTGCAGTTGTATTAGTGTGGAAAAAACACTTTTCGCACTTGTGTTAGTGTTGAAAAACCACTTTTCGCACTTGTGTTAGTGTTGAAAAACCACTTTTTGCACTTGTGTTAGTGTTGAAAAACCACTTTTCGCACTTGTGTTGGTGCAGGAAACCACATTTGCACTTGTATTAGTGTGGAAAAAACACTTTTTGCACTTGTGATAGTGTTGAAAAACCACTTTTGGCACTTGTGTTAGTGTTGAAAAACCACTTTTTGCACTTGTGTTAGTGTTGAAAAATCACTTTTCGCACTTGTGTTGGTGCAGGAAACCACTTTTGCACTTGTATTAGTGTG
This sequence comes from Myxine glutinosa, assembly GCF_964187855.1. Classification (NCBI taxonomy): domain Eukaryota; kingdom Metazoa; phylum Chordata; class Myxini; order Myxiniformes; family Myxinidae; genus Myxine; species Myxine glutinosa. The sequence continues at coordinate 48,309 of NW_027618750.1, forward strand.
GAAAAAACACTTTTCGCACTTGTGTTAGTGTTGAAAAACCACTTTTCGCACTTGTGTTAGTGTTGAAAAACCACTTTTCGCACTTGTGTTAGTGTTGAAAAACCACTTTTCGCACTTGTGTTGGTGCAGGAAACCACTTTTGCACTTGTATTAGAGTGGAAAAAACACTTTTCGCACTTGTGTTAGTGTTGAAAAACCACTTTTCGCACTTGTGTTGGTGCAGGAAACCACTTTTGCACTTGTATTAGTGTGGAAAAAACACTTTTTGCACTTGTGTTAGTGTTGAAAAACCACTTTTTGCACTTGTGTTAGTGTTGAAAAATCACTTTTCGCACTTGTGTTGGTGCAGGAAACCACTTTTCGCACTTGAGTTAGTGTTGAAAAACCACTTTTCGCACTTGTGTTGGTGCAGGAAACCACTTTTGCACTTGTATTAGTGTGGAAAAAACACTTTTCGCACTTGTGTTAGTGTTGAAAAACCACTTTTCGCACTTGTGTTAGTGTTGAAAAACCACTTTTCGCACTTATGTTAGTGTTGAAAAAGCACATTTCGCACTTGTGTTGGTGCAGGAAACCACTTTTGCACTTGTATTAGTGTGGAAAAAACACTTTTCGCACTTGTGTTAGTGTTGAAAAACCACTTTTCGCACTTGTGTTAATGTTGAAAAACCACTTTTTGCACTTGTGTTCGTGTTGAAAAACCACTTTTTGCACTTGTGATAGTGTTGAAAAACCACTTTTCGCACTTGTGTTAATGTTGAAAAACCACTTTTCGCACTTGTGTTAATGTTGAAAAACCACTTTTCGCACTTGTGTTAGTGTTGAAAAACCACTTTTCGCACTTGTGTTGGTGCAGGAAACCACTTTTGCACTTGTATTAGTGTGGAAAAAACACTTTTCGCACTTGTGTTAGTGTTGAAAAACCACTTTTCGCACTTGTGTTAGTGTTGAAAAACCACTTTTTGCACTTGTGATAGTGTTGAAAAACCACTTTTCGCACTTGTGTTAGTGTTGAAAAACCACTTTTCGCACTTGTGTTAGTGTTGAAAAACCACTTTTCGCACTTGTGTTAGTGTTGAAAAACCACTTTTCACACTTGTGTTGGTGCAGGAAACCACTTTTGCACTTGTATTAGTATGGAAAAAACACTTTTCGAACTTGTGTTGGTGTTGAAAAACCACTTTTCGCACTTGTGTTAGTGTTGAAAAAACACTTTTCGCACTTGTGTTAGTGTTGAAAAACCACTTTTTGCACTTGTGTTAGTGTTGAAAAACCACTTTTCGCACTTGTGTTAGTGTTGAAAAACCACTTTTCGCACTTGTGTTAGTGTTGAAAAACCACTTTTCACACTTGTGTTGGTGCAGGAAACCACTTTTGCACTTGTATTAGTGTGGAAAAAACACTTTTCGAACTTGTGTTGGTGTTGAAAAACCACTTTTCGCACTTGTGTTAGTGTTGAAAAAACACTTTTCGCACTTGTGTTAGTGTTGAAAAACCACTTTTCGCACTTGTGTTGGTGCAGGAAACCACTTTTGCACTTGTATTAGTGTGGAAAAAACACTTTTTGCACTTGTGATAGTGTTGCAAAACCACTTTTCGCACTTGTGTTAGTGTTGAAAAACCACTTTTCGCACTTGTGTTAGTGTTGAAAAACCACTTTTTGCACTTGTGTTGGTGCAGGAAACCACTTTTGCACTTGTATTAGTGTGGAAAAAACACTTTTCGCACTTGTGTTAGTGTTGAAAAACCACTTTTCGCACTTGTGTTAGTGTTGAAAAACCACTTTTCGCACTTGAGTTAGTGTTGAAAAACCACTTTTCGCACTTGTGTTGGTGCAGGAAACCACTTTTGCACTTGTGTTAGTGTGGAAAAAACACTTTTTGCACTTGTGTTAGTGTTGAAAAACCACTTTTCGCACTTGTGTTAGTGTTGAAAAACCACTTTTCGCACTTGTGTTAGTGTTGAAAAAGCACATTTCGCACTTGTGTTGGTGCAGGAAACCACTTTTGCACTTGTATTAGTGTGGAAAAAACACTTTTCGCACTTGTGTTAGTGTTGAAAAACCACTTTTCGCACTTGTGTTAGTGTTGAAAAAGCACATTTCGCACTTGTGTTGGTGCAGGAAACCACTTTTGCACTTGTATTAGTGTGGAAAAAACACTTTTCGCACTTGTGTTAGTGTTGAAAAACCACTTTTCGCACTTGTGTTAATGTTGAAAAACCACTTTTCGCACTTGTGTTAGTGTTGAAAAACCACTTTTTGCACTTGTGATAGTGTTGAAAAACCACTTTTCGCACTTGTGTTAATGTTGAAAAACCACTTTTCGCACTTGTGTTAATGTTGAAAAACCACTTTTCGCACTTGTGTTAGTGTTGAAAAACCACTTTTCGCACTTGTGTTGGTGCAGGAAACCACTTTTGCACTTGTATTAGTGTGGAAAAAACACTTTTCGCACTTGTGTTAGTGTTGAAAAACCACTTTTCGCACTTGTGTTAGTGTTGAAAAACCACTTTTTGCACTTGTGATAGTGTTGAAAAACCACTTTTCGCACTTGTGTTAGTGTTGAAAAACCACTTTTCGCACTTGTGTTAGTGTTGAAAAACCACTTTTCGCACTTGTGTTAGTGTTGAAAAACCACTTTTCACACTTGTGTTGGTGCAGGAAACCACTTTTGCACTTGTATTAGTGTGGAAAAAACACTTTTCGAACTTGTGTTGGTGTTGAAAAACCACTTTTCGCACTTGTGTTAGTGTTGAAAAAACACTTTTCGCACTTGTGTTAGTGTTGAAAAACCACTTTTTGCACTTGTGTTAGTGTTGAAAAACCACTTTTCGCACTTGTGTTAGTGTTGAAAAACCACTTTTCGCACTTGTGTTAGTGTTGAAAAACCACTTTTCACACTTGTGTTGGTGCAGGAAACCACTTTTGCACTTGTATTAGTGTGGAAAAAACACTTTTCGAACTTGTGTTGGTGTTGAAAAACCACTTTTCGCACTTGTGTTAGTGTTGAAAAAACACTTTTCGCACTTGTGTTAGTGTTGAAAAACCACTTTTCGCACTTGTGTTAGTGTTGAAAAAACACTTTTCACACTTGTGTTGGTGCAGGAAACCACTTTTGCACTTGTATTAGTGTGGAAAAAACACTTTTCGAACTTGTGTTGGTGTTGAAAAACCACTTTTCGCACTTGTGTTAGTGTTGAAAAACCACTTTTCGCACTTGTGTTAGTGTTGAAAAAACACTTTTCGCACTTGTGTTAGTGTTGAAAAACCACTTTTCGCACTTGTGTTAGTGTTGAAAAACCACTTTTCGCACTTGTGTTGGTGCAGGAAACCACTTTTGCACTTGTATTAGTGTGGAAAAAACACTTTTCGCACTTGTGTTAGTGTTGAAAAACCACTTTTCGCACTTGTGTTAGTGTTGAAAAACCACTTTTCGCACTTGTGTTAGTGTTGAAAAACCACTTTTCGCACTTGTGTTGGTGCAGGAAACCACTTTTGCACTTGTATTAGTGTGGAAAAAACACTTTTCGCACTTGTGTTAGTGTTGAAAAACCACTTTTCGCACTTGTGTTGGTGCAGGAAACCACTTTTGCACTTGTATTAGTGTGGAAAAAACACTTTTCGCACTTGTGTTAGTGTTGAAAAACCACTTTTCGCACTTGTGTTGGTGCAGGAAACCACTTTTGCACTTGTATTAGTGTGGAAAAAACACTTTTCGCACTTGTGTTAGTGTTGAAAAACCACTTTTCGCACTTGTGTTGGTGCAGGAAACCACTTTTGCACTTGTATTAGTGTGGAAAAAACACTTTTCGCACTTGTGTTAGTGTTGAAAAACCACTTTTCGCACTTGTGTTAGTGTTGAAAAACCACTTTTCGCACTTGTGTTGGTGCAGGAAACCACTTTTGCACTTGTATTAGTGTGGAAAAAACACTTTTCGCACTTGTGTTAGTGTTGAAAAACCACTTTTCGCACTTGTGTTGGTGCAGGAAACCACTTTTGCACTTGTATTAGTGTGGAAAAAACACTTTTCGCACTTGTGTTAGTGTTGAAAAACCACTTTTCGCACTTGTGTTAGTGTTGAAAAACCACTTTTCGCACTTGTGTTAGTGTTGAAAAACCACTTTTCGCACTTGTGTTGGTGCAGGAAACCACTTTTGCACTTGTATTAGTGTGGAAAAAACACTTTTCGCACTTGTGTTAGTGTTGAAAAACCCCTTTTCGCACTTGTGTTAGTGTTGAAAAACCACTTTTCGCACTTGAGTTAGTGTTGAAAAACCACTTTTCGCACTTGTGTTGGTGCAGGAAACCACTTTTGCACTTGTATTAGTGTGGAAAAAAACACTTTTTGCACTTGTGTTAGTGTTGAAAAACCACTTTTCGCACTTGTGTTAGTGTTGAAAAACCACTTTTCGCACTTGTGTTAGTGTTGAAAAAGCACATTTCGCACTTGTGTTGGTGCAGGAAACCACTTTTGCACTTGTATTAGTGTGGAAAAAACACTTTTCGCACTTGTGTTAGTGTTGAAAAACCACTTTTCGCACTTGTGTTAGTGTTGAAAAAGCACATTTCGCACTTGTGTTGGTGCAGGAAACCACTTTTGCACTTGTATTAGTGTGGAAAAAACACTTTTCGCACTTGTGTTAGTGTTGAAAAACCACTTTTCGCACTTGTGTTAATGTTGAAAAACCACTTTTCGCACTTGTGTTAGTGTTGAAAAACCACTTTTTGCACTTGTGATAGTGTTGAAAAACCACTTTTCGCACTTGTGTTAATGTTGAAAAACCACTTTTCGCACTTGTGTTAATGTTGAAAAACCACTTTTCGCACTTGTGTTAGTGTTGAAAAACCACTTTTCGCACTTGTGTTGGTGCAGGAAACCACTTTTGCACTTGTATTAGTGTGGAAAAAACACTTTTCGCACTTGTGTTAGTGTTGAAAAACCACTTTTCGCACTTGTGTTAGTGTTGAAAAACCACTTTTTGCACTTGTGATAGTGTTGAAAAACCACTTTTCGCACTTGTGTTAGTGTTGAAAAACCACTTTTCGCACTTGTGTTAGTGTTGAAAAACCACTTTTCGCACTTGTGTTAGTGTTGATAAACCACTTTTCACACTTGTGTTGGTGCAGGAAACCACTTTTGCACTTGTATTAGTGTGGAAAAAACACTTTTCGAACTTGTGTTGGTGTTGAAAAACCACTTTTCGCACTTGTGTTAGTGTTGAAAAAACACTTTTCGCACTTGTGTTAGTGTTCAAAAACCACTTTTTGCACTTGTGTTAGTGTTGAAAAACCACTTTTCGCACTTGTGTTAGTGTTGAAAAACCACTTTTCGCACTTGTGTTAGTGTTGAAAAACCACTTTTCACACTTGTGTTGGTGCAGGAAACCACTTTTGCACTTGTATTAGTGTGGAAAAAACACTTTTCGAACTTGTGTTGGTGTTGAAAAACCACTTTTCGCACTTGTGTTAGTGTTGAAAAAACACTTTTCGCACTTGTGTTAGTGTTGAAAAACCACTTTTCGCACTTGTGTTAGTGTTGAAAAAACACTTTTCACACTTGTGTTGGTGCAGGAAACCACTTTTGCACTTGTATTAGTGTGGAAAAAACACTTTTCGAACTTGTGTTGGTGTTGAAAAACCACTTTTCGCACTTGTGTTAGTGTTGAAAAACCACTTTTCGCACTTGTGTTAGTGTTGAAAAAACACTTTTCGCACTTGTGTTAGTGTTGAAAAACCACTTTTCGCACTTGTGTTAGTGTTGAAAAACCACTTTTCGCACTTGTGTTGGTGCAGGAAACCACTTTTGCAGTTGTATTAGTGTGGAAAAAACACTTTTCGCACTTGTGTTAGTGTTGAAAAACCACTTTTCGCACTTGTGTTAGTGTTGAAAAACCACTTTTTGCACTTGTGTTAGTGTTGAAAAACCACTTTTCGCACTTGTGTTGGTGCAGGAAACCACATTTGCACTTGTATTAGTGTGGAAAAAACACTTTTTGCACTTGTGATAGTGTTGAAAAACCACTTTTGGCACTTGTGTTAGTGTTGAAAAACCACTTTTTGCACTTGTGTTAGTGTTGAAAAATCACTTTTCGCACTTGTGTTGGTGCAGGAAACCACTTTTGCACTTGTATTAGTGTGGAAAAAACACTTTTCGCACTTGTGTTAGTGTTGAAAAACCACTTTTCGCACTTGTGTTAGTGTTGAAAAACCACTTTTCGCACTTGTGTTAGTGTTGAAAAACCACTTTTCGCACTTGTGTTGGTGCAGGAAACCACTTTTGCACTTGTATTAGAGTGGAAAAAACACTTTTCGCACTTGTGTTAGTGTTGAAAAACCACTTTTCGCACTTGTGTTGGTGCAGGAAACCACTTTTGCACTTGTATTAGTGTGGAAAAAACACTTTTTGCACTTGTGTTAGTGTTGAAAAACCACTTTTTGCACTTGTGTTAGTGTTGAAAAATCACTTTTCGCACTTGTGTTGGTGCAGGAAACCACTTTTGCACTTGTATTAGTGTGGAAAAAACACTTTTCGCACTTGTGTTAGTGTTGAAAAACCACTTTTCGCACTTGTGTTAGTGTTGAAAAACCACTTTTCGCACTTGTGTTAGTGTTGAAAAACCACTTTTCGCACTTGTGTTGGTGCAGGAAACCACTTTTGCACTTGTATTAGTGTGGAAAAACACTTTCCGCACTTGTGTTAGTGTTGAAAAACCACTTTTCGCACTTGTGTTAGTGTTGAAAAACCACTTTTCGCACTTGAGTTAGTGTTGAAAAACCACTTTTCGCACTTGTGTTGGTGCAGGAAACCACTTTTGCACTTGTATTAGTGTGGAAAAAACACTTTTCGCACTTGTGTTAGTGTTGAAAAAACACTTTTCGCACTTGTGTTAGTGTTGAAAAACCACTTTTCGCACTTGTGTTAGTGTTGAAAAACCACATTTCGCACTTGTGTTGGTGCAGGAAAACACTTTTGCACTTGTATTAGTGTGGAAAAAACACTTTTCGCACTTGTGTTAGTGTTGAAAAACCACTTTTCGCACTTGTGTTAATGTTGAAAAACCACTTTTCGCACTTGTGTTAGTGTTGAAAAACCACTTTTTGCACTTGTGATAGTGTTGAAAAACCACTTTTCGCACTTGTGTTAATGTTGAAAAACCACTTTTCGCACTTGTGTTAATGTTGAAAAACCACTTTTCGCACTTGTGTTAGTGTTGAAAAACCACTTTTCGCACTTGTGTTGGTGCAGGAAACCACTTTTGCACTTGTATTAGTGTGGAAAAAACACTTTTCGCACTTGTGTTAGTGTTGAAAAACCACTTTTCGCACTTGTGTTAGTGTTGAAAAACCACTTTTTGCACTTGTGATAGTGTTGAAAAACCACTTTTTGCACTTGTGTTAGTGTTGAAAAACCACTTTTCGCACTTGTGTTAGTGTTGAAAAACCACTTTTCGCACTTGTGTTAGTGTTGAAAAACCACTTTTCACACTTGTGTTGGTGCAGGAAACCACTTTTGCACTTGTATTAGTGTGGAAAAAACACTTTTCGAACTTGTGTTGGTGTTGAAAAACCACTTTTCGCACTTGTGTTAGTGTTGAAAAAACACTTTTAGCACTTGTGTTAGTGTTGAAAAACCACTTTTTGCACTTGTGTTAGTGTTGAAAAACCACTTTTCGCACTTGTGTTAGTGTTGAAAAACCACTTTTCGCACTTGTGTTAGTGTTGAAAAACCACTTTTCACACTTGTGTTGGTGCAGGAAACCACTTTTGCACTTGTATTAGTGTGGAAAAAACACTTTTCGAACTTGTGTTGGTGTTGAAAAACGACTTTTCGCACTTGTGTTAGTGTTGAAAAAACACTTTTCGCACTTGTGTTAGTGTTGAAAAACCACTTTTCGCACTTGTGTTGGTGCAGGAAACCACTTTTGCACTTGTATTAGTGTGGAAAAAACACTTTTTGCACTTGTGATAGTGTTGCAAAACCACTTTTCGCACTTGTGTTAGTGTTGAAAAACCACTTTTCGCACTTGTGTTAGTGTTGAAAAACCACTTTTCGCACTTGTGTTGGTGCAGGAAACCACTTTTGCACTTGTATTAGTGTGGAAAAAACACTTTTTGCACTTGTGATAGTGTTGAAAAACCACTTTTCGCACTTGTGTTAGTGTTGAAAAACCACTTTTCGCACTTGTGTTGGTGCAGGAAACCACTTTTGCACTTGTATTAGTGTGGAAAAACACTTTTCGCACTTGTGTTAGTGTTGAAAAATCACTTTTCGCACTTGTGTTGGTGCAGGAAACCACTTTTGCACTTGTATTAGTGTGAAAAAACACTTTTCGCACTTGTGTTAGTGTTGAAAAACCACTTTTCGCAGTTGTGTTAGTGTTGAAAAACCACTTTTCGCACTTGTGTTGGTGCAGGAAACCACTTTTGCACTTGTATTAGTGTGGAAAAAACACTTTTCGCACTTGTGTTAGTGTTGAAAAAACACTTTTCGCACTTGTGTTAGTGTTGAAAAACCACTTTTCACACTTGTGTTAGTGTTGAAAAACCACTTTTTGCACTTGTGTTAGTGTTGAAAAACCACTTTTCGCACTTGTGTTGGTGCAGGAAACCACATTTGCACTTGTATTAGTGTGGAAAAAACACTTTTTGCACTTGTGATAGTGTTGAAAAACCAATTTTGGCACTTGTGTTAGTGTTGAAAAACCACTTTTCGCACTTGTGTTAGTGTTGAAAAACCACTTTTCGCACTTGTGTTGGTGCAGGAAACCACATTTGCACTTGTATTAGTGTGGAAAAAACACTTTTTGCACTTGTGTTAGTGTTGAAAAACCACTTTTTGCACTTGTGTTAGTGTTGAAAAATCACTTTTCGCACTTGTGTTGGTGCAGGAAACCACTTTTGCACTTGTATTAGTGTGGAAAAAACACTTTTCGCACTTGTGTTAGTGTTGAAAAACCACTTTTCGCACTTGTGTTAGTGTTGAAAAACCACTTTTCGCACTTGTGTTAGTGTTGAAAAACCACTTTTCGCACTTGTGTTGGTGCAGGAAACCACTTTTGCACTTGTATTAGTGTGGAAAAAACACTTTTCGCACTTGTGTTAGTGTTGAAAAACCACTTTTCGCACTTGTGTTAGTGTTGAAAAACCACTTTTCGCACTTGTGTTGGTGCAGGAAACCACTTTTGCACTTGTATTAGTGTGGAAAAAACACTTTTCGCACTTGTGTTAGTGTTGAAAAACCACTTTTCGCACTTGTGTTAGTGTTGAAAAACCACTTTTCGCACTTGTGTTGGTGCAGGAAACCACTTTTGCACTTGTATTAGTATGGAAAAAACACTTTTCGCACTTGTGTTAGTGTTGAAAAACCACTTTTTGCACTTGTGTTGGTGCAGGAAACCACTTTTGTACTTGTATTAGTGTGGAAAAAACACTTTTTGCACTTGTGTTAGTGTTGAAAAACCACTTTTTGCACTTGTGTTAGTGTTGAAAAATCACTTTTCGCACTTGTGTTGGTGCAGGAAACCACTTTTGCACTTGTATTAGTGTGGAAAAAACACTTTTCGCACTTGTGTTAGTGTTGAAAAACCACTTTTCGCACTTGTGTTAGTGTTGAAAAACCACTTTTCGCACTTGTGTTAGTGTTGAAAAACCACTTTTCGCACTTGTGTTGGTGCAGGAAACCACTTTTGCACTTGTATTAGTGTGGAAAAAACACTTTTCGCACTTGTGTTAGTGTTGAAAAACCACTTTTCGCACTTGAGTTAGTGTTGAAAAACCACTTTTCGCACTTGTGTTGGTGCAGGAAACCACTTTTGCACTTGTATTAGTGTGGAAAAAACACTTTTCGCACTTGTGTTAGTGTTGAAAAACCACTTTTCGCACTTGTGTTAGTGTTGAAAAACCACTTTTCGCACTTATGTTAGTGTTGAAAAAGCACATTTCGCACTTGTGTTGGTGCAGGAAACCACTTTTGCACTTGTATTAGTGTGGAAAAAACACTTTTCGCACTTGTGTTAGTGTTGAAAAACCACTTTTCGCACTTGTGTTAATGTTGAAAAACCACTTTTCGCACTTGTGTTAGTGTTGAAAAACCACTTTTTGCACTTGTGATAGTGTTGAAAAACCACTTTTTGCACTTGTGTTAATGTTGAAAAACCACTTTTCGCACTTGTGTTAATGTTGAAAAACCACTTTTCGCACTTGTGTTAGTGTTGAAAAACCTCTTTTCGCACTTGTGTTGGTGCAGGAAACCACTTTTGCACTTGTATTAGTGTGGAAAAAACACTTTTCGCACTTGTGTTAGTGTTGAAAAACCACTTTTCGCACTTGTGTTAGTGTTGAAAAACCACTTTTTGCACTTGTGATAGTGTTGAAAAACCACTTTTCGCACTTGTGTTAGTGTTGAAAAACCACTTTTCGCACTTGTGTTAGTGTTGAAAAACCACTTTTCGCACTTGTGTTAGTGTTGAAAAACCACTTTTCACACTTGTGTTGGTGCAGGAAACCACTTTTGCACTTGTATTAGTATGGAAAAAACACTTTTCGAACTTGTGTTGGTGTTGAAAAACCACTTTTCGCACTTGTGTTAGTGTTGAAAAAACACTTTTCGCACTTGTGTTAGTGTTGAAAAACCACTTTTTGCACTTGTGTTAGTGTTGAAAAACCACTTTTCGCACTTGTGTTAGTGTTGAAAAACCACTTTTTGCACTTGTGTTAGTGTTGAAAAAACACTTTTCGCACTTGCCCTGCCTTCGCAACAGCCAACGCTCTACAACACATCATTCCTCTACATTCACCGTGGCTCCGGTCGCAAGTTTGTTTATTTGCAATCAGGTCACTCCATCCCCGTCCTCTGGTCGGCTCAGCGCACTCTCACTCTTCGTCCCAGCGCACCTGGTCACAGCAACCCACACGATCGCACCTCTTGCCTACGAACCCTGGCTAAATCACCTGAATTCATCCCTGCTGTTCAAAACAACATCAAGCTCACCCTGTTCAACACCCGGTCCCTCAACAATAAATGCCTCATCCTGAACGAATACATCCTGGATAACAAACTGGACTTTCTCTGTCTCACCGAAACCTGGCAACAACCTCTGGACTACTACACACTCAACCTCACCACACCCAATGGATATTCCTACGTCAATAAACCACGCTCGGAGGGCCGAGGTGGTGGAATTGCCGTTATCCACCGTCAAGACATCAAGACCAACCTCATCTCCATCTCATCTGCTCCATCATTTGAACACCTGGCTTTAAAACTCTCTGGTCACACGCAGTCAGTCATGGCTGTCGTCTACCGCCCTCCCAAACCACACCCATCATTCCTGTCTGACTTCTCCTACTTTCTGACCCAGCTATGTTCCCTCTCCCCCTCAATCCTCCTCCTTGGTGATTTCAATATCCACATGGACTCCACTGACTCCACAATAACCACTGACTTCACTGATTTACTCACCTGCTTTAACCTCACTCAACATGTCGACTTTCCTACCCATATCCGTGGTCACATTTTGGACCTTGTCTGCTCCACTGGATTAAATTTGCACCATCTCTATGGCTCCGACCTCACCCTCTCTGACCACTTAGCCATCACTCTGACCATCAACATCCCCGCCCCAACACCAAGGCATTATCGCACAATCAACTTCCGTAAGCTAAACGCTCTTTCACCTACCTCATTCTCATCCACCCTCTCTGAAAAAATGTCCACTTCTCCCTTCATTGACCTCCACACCCCTTCCGACCTCACTGACTACTACAACCACACTCTCTCCTCCTGCCTTGACCAGCTTGCGCCTGTAAAAACCAAAACAGTTTCTTTCACCCATTCTGCTCCCTGGTTTACCCCTGAACTCCACCTGATGAAAACTCGTGCTCGCCAACTTGAAAGACTCCGCAATAAAACGGGTCTCACAGTTCACTCCCAAGCCTACAAGGACCACATACAACACTACAAAGATGCCCTCTCCCGCGCCCGCTCTGCCTACTACTCTCAAATTATCCACTCTGGCTCCGGAAACCCAAAAGCACTCTTCTCGACAATAAACAAACTCCTCCGCCCCCTGAACACCACCACCCAGTCATTCACAGTAGACAACTGCATCTCCTTCCTCTCTTTCTTCCAACGCAAAATTGACAACATCTACAACAGCTTGACCACCGCCGCACCCGCTCCCCCTCCAACCACCTGCCCCCCCCTTGTCCTGCCATCCCCTGTCTCGGTTCTCCCCAATCTCTCCTACTGACCTCTCTGAACTCCTCATAGGAATGAAAACTGCCACCTGCACTCTTGACCCCATCCCCTCCAGCTTTGTCAAAGCCTCCCTCCCTGCTCTCTCTCCACTTATCATTGCAACAATAAACTCCTCCCTGTCTACAGGCATCGTCCCACCTTCCCTCAAAATTGCTGCTGTTACCCCCATTCTAAAAAAACCTGGTCTAAACCCTGACACCCTAAACAACTTCAGACCCATCTCCAACCTACCCTTTCTGTCAAAAGTTTTGGAACGCGCTGTAGCCACTCAACTCAAACATCATCTCTCTGCCAATAACTTGTATGAAACATTCCAATCCGGATTCCGCTCCAACCACAGTACTGAAACTGCTCTCCTCAAAATCACCAACGACCTTCTCCTCTCCTCTGACGCTGGCAACCTCAACATTCTCGTCCTCCTCGACCTCAGCGCTGCCTTTGACACCATCGATCACACTATCCTCCTCACCCGACTTGAATCCACCTTTAACGTCACCGGCACTGCCCTCTCTTGGATTAAATCATACCTCTCTGACAGATGCCAGTTCATCTCCATCAATAACTGCAAATCCCCCACTGCTCCCCTCCCCCAAGGTGTCCCCCAAGGTTCAGTTCTTGGCCCCCTCCTCTTCATCCTTTACCTGTCCCCGCTCGGTCACTTAATCCGCCGTCATGGTCTCCAATTCCACTGCTTCGCCGATGACATCCAGCTTTTCATCTCCACCAAGTCCGTCTCCACCGACACCCACTCTATCCTGACAAACTGCATCACTGAAATAAAATCCTGGCTTCAAATCAACTTCCTCAAGCTTAACTGTGATAAATCTGAAATAATCATCATTGGCCCAAAAACGCTCACAAAATCCACCCATAACTTTGCCCTCAACATCGACGGTATCCCAGTATCCACCTCCCCTCACATCCGGAATCTTGGCGTCATCTTTGACCAAACCCTTTCCTTCGACAAATACACTAAACAGATCACAAAGTCAGCCTTCTTTCACCTGAAAAACATTGCCCGTCTCCGCTCATCCCTCTCCTCCACGGCTGCAGAAACCCTCATCCACGCCTTCATCACCTCCCGTCTGGACTACTGCAATAGCCTCCTCTATGGTTCACCCTCAAAAATCACCAATAAACTCCAATACATTCAGAACTCCGCTGCCCGTCTACTCACTCATTCCCGGACCCGTGACCACATCACCCCCGTCCTTTACAAGCTTCACTGGCTCCCCATCCCCCAGAGAATCCAGTACAAAATCCTCCTCTTGACATACAAAGCCCTCCATAACCTGGCCCCATCCTACCTGGCTGACCTCCTCTCCAGACACACTCCCACCCGCAACCTCCGCTCTGCTGGTACCAACCTCCTGACCCCCTCCATCCGGACCAAATTCAGATCCTGGGGGGACAGGGCCTTCTCCATCGCTGCTCCCACCCTCTGGAACTCACTACCTCACACCATCAGAGACTCCTCCTCACTCACCACATTCAAAACATCACTAAAGACCCACCTGTTCAACGCTGCATTCAACATTCAACCCACAGCATTTAACCCCTGACTATCTCTTCTCCTTCTCCCTCCTTTTGCTTTAAATATTTCCCTATTGATTCTTGTCTTGTCTTTTTGATTCTTGTCTTATATATATGCCGTATATCGCTGCTGTTTGTTTTCTTGATTCTTGTCTTTTTGCAATTGTTGTTTTCATGTATTGTTATGCATTATGTTTTCCACTCTGTCAAAGCGCCTTTGGGCTTCTGGAAAAGCGCTATACAAAATAAATGAATTATTATTATTATTATTAATGACGTAGGCCAGGGTATTGCTGTATATATATATATATATATACATTTAAT